>NC_046658.1:166282257-166309326 GCF_010883055.1 Belonocnema kinseyi | reverse complement strand
ATACATATACATATATACACATATACATACACACACATACACACATAAATATGCATATTCAAATTAGCAAATTAACTATCAATTAACTATTTTGGTTCTTCGTTTCACGAATATAATGTGGGATTCTAGAGAACAGACGAAACAAACCGGGCAAACCTAGGCCAAATACTTATAAAGATGATGAGTGGAGACTGTTTATTGACTCATCAAGAAGAAGCTTAAAAGCTGCAATACTTCACAACACAAATCAATATGCCGCAGTACCTGTCGAACACTCTACGACAATGAAGGAATCCTTCACATTACACGAATCATAAGTGGACTGAAAGGAAATCACTTGAAATAGGAAAAGGAAATATCATTGAATCGGCCCTGGTTGGTCCAAAAAAAGTATTGATTCCTCCATACATATTAAATTAGGAGCCATGAAGCAATTTGTGAAAGCCTTAGATGCAAATAGTCGATGTTTTAAATACCTGGAAAAGAAGTTTCAATATAAATCTGATGCAAAGTTGAAAGAAGGGATTTTTGATGGTCCAGAAATAAGGAGACTTTTCCAAGATGATAAATTTCCAACGACAATGACAAAAATTCAAAGGGATGCATGGCTCAGTTTTAAGGAAGTTGTGTAAAACTTTTTAGGAAATGAAAGAAGTGAAAATTATAAAGCTATATTAGCCGAAATGATTAAGAACTTTGTAAAAATGGGGTGCCTGATGTCATACAAATTGGCCTTCCTGCATAATCACCTGGATCGATTCCCAGAGAATTGTGGCGTTTACAGTGAAGAGCAAGGAGAGCGCTTCCATCAAGACATGAAAAAATGAAAAAGTGCTACCAAGGCAGATGGGATGTCGCTATGATGGCTGATTACTGCTGGTCACTGAAAAGAGAGTGTAAAACTATAGGCAAAAAGCGAAAAAAACCGTTACGTCGATCATTTGATAGTAAGAGAGTACGGTATGAGCAGAAAACATGAATACAAGTTGATACAAAAAAATATGTCTATCGTAATTGTTTTTAAGAGGGATTGTTAATTTTTTGATCTTATTGTGAGATTGTACGTGAATTTATGAAGGTTCTTTCAAACTCGATATATGGGTCGTTATTTTCATATTTCAATGACCTTGAAACTACTAGATATGGTCAAAATGACCTAGGATTTAGATTCTACGACTCTTAAAACTTATACATAAATTTTTACAAATTTCTTTGAGGTTATTTCGTTGGTTCGACCTTCAAATGACCTTGATTTTGTACTGATGAATGTCAACCGACACCGGATTCGGATTCAGCATGCTAAAAAACCTATGCCTGAATTTTTCCAGATTTTGTCAGCAATATTTTCTTCATTTGACCTTCAAATGACCTTAAAAGCGATCTGATCTGAAAAAACCGACAAACGATTCGGAATCAGCGACCCAAAAACCATAGAACCCCATAGGTCACTGACTGTTATCAGATGTAAATATCTTAGAAGGAAAAATTAGACGTCTTCAATCTGAGAGATAACGACTATAGTATGGATTGTATTACTCCATGAAGCAGTAGAATATTCATACTTTAATATTTTGACATTATATTGTTAACTTGAAAAGATGAGGATCGTCTCTACTCTGCTATTAAACTCGGCCGTTATCCTGAATTCTATTGGTGAATATAATAATATAGCCTTACTATTATTAAGGTAAATATCCTTTCAAGCTTAAGGCAAATCAAAATTTTTAGATTTAAAGAGCATTTTCTGAACGCGTGTGAATATTATGTGAATAAAAGTAAAATAAATAGAAGTATTTTTCCTGTCAAAACGCAGGACCGCCTTATTTATTTTTTGACGTTGGATCAACAGTATGACGTAACGTTGCTCTGAGTCACAAAGAAAGTGATTATTCAAGCGTATAGATCGTCATGGGACGCTCAGGGGGAGGGGCAGGACCAATAAAGCGTGAACCCAGCACAATACTGTGTGTTGCCGGCACACATATTCTTTGTGCTCCCTGGCAGGTTTAGAGGTTGGGGGGGCGGGGGGGGGGGATTGAGTAGTGAAGATAGGATAAGGGTCATAGCCATTCTTTTGACTAATGAGTCACGTTTGCATTTGACGATATTAAATACATGTTAATTTACTCTTGGTGGATTTATTTTTCGAATTTTTTTGGTCCCTCATTTTAAATGCAGGTAATTTTTTTATATTGCATCAGAATCCCTTGACTCTAAACATTTCTGATCTTTAGGCTATGCCGAAAGAAATGTAGTTAGACAAAGAAATTTTCTTCTTAATTTACAAAATGGCGGGCCCATAATGTTGAACTAAAAGTACAATTTCCACAATTAATCACAAAAATTCGTCAAATTCTTGCAAAAGCCAGATCTATTGATTACAAAGCACGTGATATCAATGCAAACTAAATATTAAAAAAAATCAAGATGGCCGTCGAAAATTTTATTAACAATTATTCCTTTTTTTCCTGATAAGAACTTTTCGATTGTCAATGACAAGGCTCGAGAAATATCGAGATGCGCTTTAAACATATACTTTGTAAGAATAAAATTAATTTTTCTTCAGATTTTGAAGGTCTTTGAACAAAGGCATAGAAAATACGAGCTACTGAGTATATCATAATAATGACAAATAAAAAGCGGTCATCAAGAAACAAACGAATAATTGGTAAAAAAAGTTTGGTCAGCTATCTTAAATGTTTTTAAATTTAGAGTTTTTATTGGTATCACGTGATTTCTAATCAACAAATCTGTCTTTGGTAAGAATTTGTCCAGTTTTTCTTTTAATTGTGGAAATTGTAATTTTAGTTCGAAGTTAGAGGTTGGCCATTTTTTAAAATTTTTAGAAAAAAATTGTTCGCATACCTGTATATTTTTTTAGCATAGTCTAAATATCACAATTGTAGAGAGCCAAATGATTCCGATGAAATATAAAAACTACCTGCATTTTAAATTTAAAGCACTTTTCCTCATGCTAATTGCTTGTGAATTTTTTAGTGCTTTGGTACACATGTTAGTATTAACAGGTTTGGCTCAAATTTGGTTAAAATAATTTTTTTGGTCATTTCAACAAAATAAAAGCGTAACACCAAGAAAAGTCCAAAATTGAAAAATAAGGACCGACCTAATGAACATGTCAGAGTTTCTCAGGAGGACACAAGGAAATTTTCTCAGACCGACGTGCTTTGGAAGTTACCATTTTCTGTATTTAAGTACATATTTCTGTTTTTCCTTCTCAGAATTTTTCCCAAGTTTAATTTAAATTTTATTGTAGACTTCTCATTTAAAAAAAAGTTTTACTACTTGATTACGAGAATTGTGATTCTAAATTCAAAAAGGCCTTTTTAATTTTATGCTTTTTTAGTTTTTAATTCATTTTTTGCATTTAGAGTTTAACGTAAGCTTTATAAAAATTGCAATATGCAAAGCAGTAGCTCATTAATTATTTAATACTTAGATTGAAATTCTAACCTGAAAATTCAATTGCCTCACATTACTGAATAAATACCACGAGGTAGAATAAGAAGACCCCACTCCCGGAAAACATAGACGCGTGACATTTTCAAAATTCTCTGATTTTTCTTTGACTCAGTTTTCATTTCAGATCATTAATATTCAAATACCAGCATTTTAATCTTATGATATTTTTTCCATAGAATATTCTATGAGCGGAATAAAATAGTGTTTCATATACAAATTACAAATTTTCAAATGTATTAATTTATTTCAAACAAAAAAAAAAGTTTTTTATACTTTAAAAGATAACTCTTTAATAAAATACTAGAATTTTTATCATAATAATTGTATTTTTAACATAATAGTTGAATATTCAACCGAAAAATATAAATTACTAACGAAAAAGTGTCATAGTTCATATTTTCATACAAAAAGAATTAAATTTATACAATCAAAGAAAAGAATTTTAAAACCAAAAAAATAATTTCCAACAAATAACGATTTTACACTAAAAAAAACTAAATAAATGTTTAATCAAATTTTTGAACCTTTAAACCAGAAAACAAATTTTCTTTACAAAAATTCAATTTTCAAATAAAAAATATGACTATTTAAAAAAAAAGATAATTTTTCACAAAACTGATTCATTTTTAAATAAAAAAGGAAATTTCAAGCTAAAAAATTTAATTAATGTTAATGAATCCATTTCAAAACTTTTTGTTTCGTCATAGCTGTTTTCATGAAATTTAACTTAAGATTTAAGAGGGCAAGGGAATTTTAATTATACTTGTTTTTAAATTGAACATGACCTAAAGTTATTTCAAGCTAAAAAATAAACTTTGTTAAAAATGATTTATAAAATCAAGGAAAATATTTTATTATTAATTATAACTGGTTTTTTTAAAAAGAACTTGAGGTGAACTTTTAAAATAAATATTTTAAAAATTTCATTGTTTATTTAACAGTAGTTTTTATAATTTAATGTTTTTCTCTCTCACTTGAGGTAAAAGTTTAGGAATGATAAAATCTTTATTTTTATAAACAAGAGTATTTTATAAATAATCTTTAAAAATAAAAACTGCCAATGCGATTTGCAGAAAATCTTTTAAGGAATAAAATAAGCGATACATCATTAGAATTAAATAAGAATTGCAACTTTTATCTACAGAAAAAAAAGAAAACATTAGACCTCAAATTGTTATTGTCAAATAAAGAAAACCCGAAATATTTTTATTAAAAGATCGCTTCGAGTTCTTTTCCAAAATTACTTATAATTAACATTAGCATATTTTATAAATCATTTTAACATGGTTCATTTTTTGATCTTGAAATAACATATGATATTATTAAACAAGGAAGCATATTGTGTTCATTAAAACACATAATTTGTTTATTAAAATATTTGAAAATCCAAAATGAATTTTAATTAACAAATAAAATAAATATTATGTTATATGTATTATATAATGTAATAACAAATGTTATAAAATTTAGACTATTTTCTTTTCGGATATTTAAAAATTATACAAATAATTATATGTTTAATTTGATTGCGCAAGAATAATGATTTTTTGTGGTTAGTAGAAATGCATTGGGATTGACGTCTAAAAGCAGTGAATGTTACGATTTTCGCTAATTATTTTTTATTCAGGAAGGTAATAAAATTGTTTAAAGATTATTATCTTTTACCCAGAACTATTAGAAAATTATTTTCATTTGAAAAACATTTTTCTTAACACTTTCGCCGTGCAATATTTGAATACTAGGCCAATTACATAGCTGGCGCCGCCACGCGGCCACCCTCAACTCTCATGACAAATATTTTCCACAGCCCTCCAGAAAGGTGGCATTGGGCTGCAAACGAGATTTCGCTTAAGAAAAGCTTATGTAAATGACCTGATGAATCAAATCGAAGGAGCATTAGGAAGAAAATTAGGCGATCTCACTTTATTTTCTTCCATCTTATCACAGAGAACACGAATAAAACTGAAGTAAAACACGTACCAAAAACACATAAAAATTCACTTTTTTAGGTTAGTGTGGTCACGAACGTGGAGTGAACCTTGTTCGAATTTGGCGGGCACGGCCATATTGCTTTGCTTTTCACTCGACCGACAAGTAGCCTATCACGCGAATTGTTAAAAGTAAAATAGGAGTTATTTCGAAACGACTATCTGGTTAGATAACCGGGACCTCCAAAAACGTGATGGAACCCGCGACAGGATAACCGACACTTAACTATGGCATTACATTTAACCCGCTGTCAGTTAACCAATGATTTAACTGAGGTTGGTGGAATAGTAAAACAGTAAAATAGATGTTTCTGCATTTTAAGTGTCAATCATAAATACAAAACATGAATCAAACCTTTCTTAGGCTAGTCTTCTACTATCAATGTCACCGCTAAAGGCCACTCGTAATGATGAGGGTACAAAACCCAAACTCATAAACTCCACTCTACTACGGGCATTACGGGAAAGAAATATAATTTATTTACATAGATCTGAACATCAAACCAGAATACCAATCCTCGAAAGTAAGCTAGATTCCTGTGTAGGAACAAATTGCAGCATTTTTGAGACAGGAACACAAAGGCACAATCAAAACTTGCATCTTTCAACATGAGATGAAACAAATTTCACACTGTAACATGCCATTTATTGTTGAGAGGATTTAAATAATGTTAATCACTAATGTAAAAAAATAAAAAAGCTGAAGCGCGCATACTACGGTCAATTAGCGCTTTATGTCGTTAGTGACCATCTTCAGCTACCTGCTCTGCGGTGAGACAATTCTAGACGAAAGTCCCCGAAACACCGAAACATTCGCTAGACTAAAGACACCCAAACACTTATTCGTAAATATTCGTCAAAAATCGATGCATAGCTGCATAGAAGAAAAATACCAGAAGGTATTTATATACAGATACAACCGAAATTATGAAAACATTTTTAATTTTATCATGTAATCAATATTATGTTTCCGCGGCAAGAGAAGGCAATGGGTGTCAGGTGTTCTGCAGATAAGTAAAGAAAGGTAAAACAACTTTACGGAGTTAACCGAACTTGAAATGTAATTATAAATTACTATTTTACCAATGTGAATATTTTTCAATAAATTTTCATAAGTCGACCGATCCATGCAATATGGAATCAATGATAAGATAATAATGTTATTTTAAGTTCAAACATGAGCAGAGTCTACAATGAGTGATAAAATGGAAGAGCCATTCTTATTTTTAACTTATTTTAAGATATAACTAAATTCGAAATTTAGAATAAAATATTTCAGCGGAGAATTATTTATTCAATATCAGTTGTTTAGTGTTTTGGTTTTTCATTTTTTCTGTCTATTCAGGTAAAAGTTGAATGAATTGTTAATAATGCTCCTTCTTTATGGAGTTACCCGAACTTAAAATGTAATTATAAATTACTGTTCTACCTATGTTTACTTATCTGCATAACAGCTAAAACCTATCTCCTTCCCTTGCCGCGGATACATAATATTGCGTACATGATTAAATTAAAAATGTTTTCATAATTTAGTTTGTATTTGTATATAAATACCTTCTGGTATTTTTCTTCTACACGCAGAAAAAAGAACCTTGCATTTCACTGAAAACGAAGTTAAATCTACCAATCTTCCTAGTACATATTTGGACAACATGACAGTTCAGTAAACGTTACAATTATAGGCAAATAAGAATGACTATCAATGATGGTTACTAGTACCGATTCTCAAGTAGTGCTGACCTGCGGATCAGTAGATTTTACCGATCCAGTCCTTATTCTGTACAGTTCCTGGATGCTGTATTTATGAATTATCATGTCACGCAATGGGGAGGGGGATTCGAAGACATAAATCTAAGCACGCAAGTCTACAGTCTTAACCACTTCACTAGTATACGAGTTACGATCTGTAAAATAATTTTGAAATGCATTTGCAACTGAGGTTGGTGACCTCGGGAACGACTACTGAATACGCAACCATGCCGTGGTGGCACACAACAAAAGTTGTAGCATTCACATCATATCTATATGTCAGCGGAAACAGTCACGGAACAAAAACACGTCTTGCTCCAATAATCTCTCAAGTGTACGCGATCTGTGAATAAGTTGTGCCATCCAAAATTGTATTATTTTTATAAAACCCCTTCCTTGTAAAGTGGGAATATGGAGTAATGTGACGACTGTCACATAAATGTCAAAAAGGAATGTTTTTTAGGTGATACAATCCATTCATTGCCGATTGCGTCGTGAATTCAACCGGCGCTCCGCGCGGATAGGTTACGTTGAGACTTTAGGGACGAGTTAAGTAAACGGATCGGGTCGGTAGCATGTACCGATCTTTCGGTAATGTCCACTGCACTGCTATTGCAATCTCGGTTCAGTGGATTTTGCATATCGTTCAGTATGCAATACGAGGGAATAGAGGTTTATTTTACTGAAGGATAACCGTTGAGTTAAACTGAAACATTTACGAAATACTAAGTGATTTTGACATTTTCACCCTCTTATGAAGAGCAGTTTATACTGTTACGGTTTCAAGAAACCCTTTACAATTCTTGATTAGTAAATATTACGTTTCTTTTTTCTGCGTGTATGCAGTTATGCATCGATTTTTCACAAATATTTACAAATAAGTGTTTGGGCGTCTTTAGTCTGGCTTTTGTCTATAATTACATATTGGATCGAATTTAGGTTTCTGAAAGAGAAATATATTCAAAATGTGAAGAAATTTGGCGTTACACAATAATTTTCAAACGGTTACTGCATTTGCAGAGGTTTCTTATTTGGATTTGGCACTTACTCTTATTTGGTAATGGTATCCCACGAAGTGTTGCACAAAGCCTTCTTCACCTGACGTTCCGACCAGACAAAATGCATCTGGATGGAAAACCATGACTTCAAAACTAAAAGAAAGTTCGATAGGACAAATGGAACTTCTTTTACTCGGAGATTATGGCGCGCGAAAGTTCGTATTGATCGACATCAGGTTAAATGGAAATTAGGAAAAATTAAACTTATGACAAATGATAATTCGGAGAAATAGAAATTAGGCTATGTGGAAGTTCAAGCAAATGATAATTATGACAAATAGAAATTTCTACAAATAAAAATTAGAGTAAATGATTATTTAGAGCAATGAAAATTAGGTTAACTTAAAATTAGGACAAATGAAAGTTATAGCAAATAGTGCTTCGACAAAATTAAACTTAGATTATATTCAAATTAGAAGAAGTTAAAATTATGTTACGTGATATTTAGGATAAATGACATTTAGTTTCAATAAAAATTATTCTAGATAATAATCACGATAATTATCCTTTCGTGCAGAAAATTAGGTTATGTAGTGATTCGAAAGAATTAAAATTATGCCATATAAAAATTCGCAAAAATAAAAATTGGACTAAATGGAAATTATGATAAATAAATGTTCCGACAAAGAGAAATTAGGTCAACTAAAAGTTAGGCCACATAATAATTCGGACTAATTGAAATTCTGGTTAGTGACAAATTGAAGGGACAACATGCAGATGAAATGACAATTCGGTTAATTAAAAATATGGCAAATGGGTATTAGTTCAATTGATTTTCGAGTTTGGGGAATATTCATGCGCCTTTTGCGATAACTCCGTGGGTTTCTAATGCAAATTTTAATGTAGAATCCGAATTTCAACAACTTGATAGTTGATTTTTCTTTTTTTGAGTTTTTCAAGAATTATACGAAGGGGGACTCAGTGGGGTACTTAAGGGTACTTTGTAGAGGTTACTTTCGGTTCCTCCGGTCCGCCAGGATTTCCTTGTGAACTTGTTCTTCTCGATATTCTGTAGGGTCCTACTAAACGGTTTCCTGACAGAACCCTATCTTCTTCGTTGATGGATTTTTCTCAATCAATTGGACCTCCGTAGATGAATTTTCTTTATTTCGAAAACTTCGTAGACTCTTTCTTAATATTTTTTCCTACGCTGGTAGGTGATTGTCCTAGTGTAAGGATTTATATCTTGCATTATTCTGCCATTTTCACGCGATTATTTTACTGATGACTTATAAGTTACTTACCTATAGATACAACCCCGACCTTGATTTGAGCAACAAAAAAAGTTAGAAGGGTGAGGATGGATCGAGTGACAGAACGAGAAAAAGAAGTGGTGAGGGAAGAAAGAAAAGAAGCAACTCACAATTTATTAGTTAAAAGTTGATAGTTTTGTTATTTCCTTTTAACTTGATTCTTTTAATTTAGTCAATAAATAAATTAAATTTATTCGATTGATTCTAAAAGTTTATTGCAATTTTACTTACTAAATTTTTGATAGATCGATATAATTTTCTGACAATAATAAACAATAAAAACTTAGAAAATTTTCCGATTAAAAATATGTTTTATAAAACACAAATCATGATTATTCGGATGCTTTTTGATAAAAATGCTTGACATTTTTATGAAGTATTCTAAATATATAATCGATAACTAAAATCGACGCAGTTTTTTTTTAAAGTATTACATTTTTTTTTGTTTAATTATAAATTAATTCTGAACGAAAACAACGAGGAAGTTGTTCACTAGACTTTGAGAACGTTTTCCTAAAAATTTGTAGAAAATTGGTCGAAAATTGTGGATATGTTTCGCAAATGCGATTTTGAATTTCTCAAAACAAATAAATGCCCCAACTTGAAAAACTGCTGTTTATTTATAGTCAGTTTGCTTACAGTACACAAACATTCAATAAGACCATAAATATTATTTTTCCTTTCTTAATTTATTTCGTCGAGCGTAATATTTTATATTCATGTCTGTGATGTGCAGAAAAGCAGCAGTCATTTATAATAAAATATCCGATAGTCCACCGTAAAAACTTCCGACAATGAACGTATTGAAACTAGTCGCAAAAGAAAATGTAATAGGGACAAATGGCAAAGAAACGTGAATAAAACGTCAAAAAGTGATGTAAGAGTAATATGTTTTTGCTAAGAATAATAATGGAAACAATAAATTTACAATAATCATAAGATATATAATCATTAGGATATTATCAATTTGATATGTTTATAATATAGTTTTCAAATTTAATTAAGTGAAACTTGTATTTCCCTTTCAGATTAGTAATTCTAATTTTTGAAGTACACCTTAATTATAAATTGAATTTCTTTAATATAAATGAGCGGCAACTTTGACACATTATTTAGCTAAAATGTTTCGAACCATTTCAAGTTATAAAGAATAATTTTTTTAGACATATTTCTTTTTCTCGAGTATAAAATGATGTTAGTGTATCTTTAAAAAAGCGTTAAGGGCATGTGATACTTACAGTTTCCCCGGCTTTTTTTCCACAAAAATGAAAATTGTTAAAAACTGAATTCAGAGATGTTATAAAATATTATAGCGGACGTTCCTAGACTCTTTTCTGAGGGATAATAACAAAAAAAATTTATCGCGCTAAATAAAAATTTTATGCATTATTTTGAGGTTACGTCGTTTTTTATTTTTGCCTTTCCCATGATCTGGAAATTATTTATGAAATAAACATTTTTCATTGCTTGAAAACAAGGTTAGTTCCGGGAGATTAGTTACTATATTTATTTGTAAGTCCAAAGTTTTCGGCCAAAAATATTGTGTAGTTTGGAAGTAACGCTCGGGTGAATTGGAACACACATAACCTCAAACTATAAACGCACGTTGTTAGCAATATCAAAATTTTTTTGATAAAAAAACAAAAAAGTGTGTAGGGCCGTCTGTTAGCATGTTCGCAATCATTTCCCAGTTTTTGAATGCAAAATATTTCTTATCCTAGGAAAAAACCTGGGGGAATCTAACACTGAAAAAATCGATACTATTTCCTAAGCGCTATGCAAATTAACTACATTTTGCTAAATTAAAACTTTTTTAAATTAACCCACAAAGAAGTGTGTGGTGACATCCGTTAGCATGTTTGCTATCATTTCCCAAATTTTTAAGACAAAATATTTATTATTCTGGAAAAACCGCTGGGGGAACCTAAAACTGGTAAAATCGACAATTTTCTAAGTATCACATGCCCTTAAGAGATTGATATGCACAATCCGTTAATTGAAGCATAAAATTAATAAAAAATTATTATTATTTCATTATTATGCACTCTAAAATTAGCAATGAATTTAATTACCAATTCATATGAAGAACGTAGTAAATTTTTTACTCATTTTTTAATAAGTTTCAATGCATACAAATTATTTCTATCGATTGGAAAATGTTTTTATCACAAATAACGAGAAGAAAATGTAATTATTACAGTGTTTGTCAGTCTTATATTTTTCGATCGCGAAAAATATTTTCAGAAAAAGTATTCGATCCTGTCAAACTCTTCTGCCAACAAGTATGTTTTAGAAAAATCGACGTTTCTAAGCAGTTAGAATTACATGAGAAATTTTGTAATACGGTTGATTACCAAGCATAGAAATTTCTGCTGAGCACTAGAATGAAGAAGAAGCCTTTCGCTGATACAAGGAGAAATTGTGAGCAAAAAATTGTTTACTGAGAATATGCTGCTTTAGTTGGGCTTCCGTTGATTTAAAAACTAAATTATGCTAAAATCTTAGTATAAGTAGTTATTTTCCATTTTTGACTGTGGGTGGGAACTAACTAATTATAGCCAAATCCGCTTTTGTTTGTTCACGCCTCAGTGCTTGCCTAAGTGACAAACGCAGACCCCGCGCACCCTGCGCAGCTTATGTTACACCCACCTGCGGCGCGCCGTCAATTACCGGAAGGGCTATAGAAGGGAGGGCTATTGAAGGGTTTAACTGTATATATTTTTTTAAACAAAAGAAGTTTTTACGGTACATTTAATTTTTCTGTCTTCTTTGAGGACTGAAGTCTATTTAATTAATTTTGAGTCACAAACCATAAAGTATTTTAAAACGTAAATATAAATTACTTATTCTTTATGATTTTCATCCATGAACATGACACGTATCATATCAAATTTGTTATATGTCATTTTACGTTGTGAATCTCCGAGAATCGACGAAGTTATTTAAATATCGTTTTGTTTGAAGAAGATCTATATTTCTCTTAGTAGTATCTAAAACGTAAGATCAAACAGATGAAGGTATAAAATTCGTCTCTAAAACTCTTTGTATTTTCGAATCTTCTAAGCTTGAAACATAAAGTATCACATTGATGGTGCAATCAGTTTCAGAGGAATGTGTAACCAAATTATTTTCGTTTAAACTGACTCTTATCAGATGTAAGTATGTCAGAAGGACAAAGTTGACGCCTTCAATTTCAGAGATAACCACTATAGTGTAGATTATATAACCCAATGTAGCAGTACAATATTCATTAGTTAAGATTTTTATATTGCATTATTAGATTGAGAAGATGAGGATTGCCTGTACCCTGCTCTTATGCATGGCCGTTATCCTGAACTCTAGTGGTGAATATAATAATATAACTTATTTATTATTTAGGTATATTTCTTTTTAAGCTTAAGGCAAATCAGCATTTTTGTTTTTTGAAGAGCATTTTCTGAACGTACGTAAATAGTAAGTGAATAAAATAGTAAAATAGAATAGAAGCCTTTTTCATGTTAAAAGTCAGGACCGCCTTATGTAGTCCTATTTCAAAGAAACCTTAATTTCACTCGATTTAGGGAGTAAAAACGTGATAGAAAGAACTTCCAGGCTCCAATGTACAGCAAAAATCGATTTTGTTCATAAATTTGTTTATAATAATTGAATAGATTGCACAAACTTCTAACTTTTCAGGAATTTTTAATCGATTGTAAATCTATCAGTTTTTCACCTTTTTGAGATAAAATCAATTAATGCTACAGAACAGGAAGCTCAAATATGAAAAATTATGGATTTTTGGCATTTTGCAACTTTAATAACAAACAGGGCCTTTTTAGCAAAATCGCCGTCGATATACCTCTTAAGAATTTAATTGGCTTTGATTTAGAAAAAAGGATAGAATCGGATAAAAATTGTAGGCTCTGGGTCATTTTGAAATCCAACTTTCTAATTCGTCACACTGTGCAGCGGTACGTTTCCCAAAATCCGATATACTATTTTCCCCACAGGGCCAGCGAAATAGTTCCATGAGAGCATCTCTTTCGTACACAGGGTACAGATATTTTAATATAATTTACGAGACCGTTTCTTGACATCCGACGCCTAGGTGCAATGTATACTAAGAATTAAACAAATAATGACTTACACATTTATTAATACGTACCATCTTTTTACTTTGAGATGCAAGTGCTGTATCATCAGAACTAACTTTACATTAGATGGCATTTTATACCAAATAACATATGCGTATATAAATTGGAAGCTTCGGATTTTAGTAACTAAGCACTGCGCGTAATGGCAAACAGAGATGTCTTCCTGAGTTTTGATTTATTTTTAAGAACATATAACAGATTTTCCCTATTTGATGACGAAATTACTTTACCGTATCTGTTCGCGCTCACCAATGGGTAGCACGTGATACTGCGAGGTGGTGGATGCTAAGCGGATAGGAATGGGAGCTATAGCAGAGATCTACGTCCCAGTGTATGTTGTTTAATTTTAACAGGCTTAATTGGCTCACTTATTAGGGAGTCAACTTTTACGATCATTTCAATTGGTTTTAAAAATTATCCAATGTTAGAATAAAAAAAAACTATCAGATAATCCATGGGTAGTCAAATTTGTTCCCTTTAATATTTTTACCATAAACCATATAAGTTTAATTATCTTGCGAGAAATATTATTAAAAATAAAATCTATTTCTTTTGTAAAACGATCACTGCACCTCAGACTGCTCTTTCAATACACTGATTGACATTGCAGAGATTTTATGAACTGTTCTAGCGCAAATATTAAACAAAAATTAGGATCGTTACTAACTAATTCACAGATAATGTACTTATTATGAAATAGTGAAACAGATTGTCCTTCATTTTAAGTGTCTTTTCTAAACAGAAAAATGATTTAAACCTTTCTTGGGCCACTCTTCTACTCTCAACTCCATTGAAGAAAGCCTCTCGTAGTGATGCCGGGTACAAAACTCAACCTAATAAACTCTACCCTAATACGCTCACTACGGGAAAGAAATATAGTTTATTTACATAAATCTAAACATCATATCAGAATTTCGATCCTCAAAAGTAATCTAGATTTCGGTGTAGGAATGAATTGTAACATTCTTAAGACAGGAAAACAAATAAAGGCACAATCAAAATTTGCATCGTTCAAAATGAGATGCAACGAATTTCACACTGTAACACGGCGTTGATTGTTGAGAGAATTCGAATATTGTTAATTACTCATTTACAAAAATAAAACAAGCCGAAACGCCCGGACTACGGTCAATCTGCGTTGAAAGCCGGAAGTAACAACCCTCCACTGGGAGCGTCAAACCACGCCAACCAGCTACACCAGTCATAACCGCCGTCTGACTTCACGATGGTAATCACTACCCCCACCGGGAAACCAGGTGTAGTTAAACACCTTGTAAGAACGTGCAGGACTGAAAAATCAGTTCGTTGGCCAGATGATAGGGCGAGCTATCCAATCCCTTAAAGTATCTAGAAAAATAAATCAGCTTCGCTAGAAGCGAATCTGCGCGGCGGAGACGAGGCCGCATTAGGAAAAGAAAAATATTGAAATGGTGAACTGGAATCAGAACTGCATTCGTGGAACAACTAACTCATGAAGCATTATCGCTTATGTAATGATACCATATACATTATTTAATCTACCAGTGGGAAAATTATATTGAATCACGAGAATCATTCAGTAGAGTGAACGTGGGTTTAAACCTAATCTCTAATGAGATATTAGGAATCACAATTGGTCATCATTATGACCCGTGACACTGAGTGATTTTGTTTAGCAGAATCAAATTTTCTCTTCTTTAATCCACATTAAATGAATGTATACAAAATATCGTAATGAGATACGACAGCTTTCTATATTTAATTGTATTCATTGGATGGGTATCTGACACAAAAAAGAGATAAAAAAAACTATCAAGCAAAAATCATTCTCCTTTGGAGCACTAAATTTTAATTATTTATATCTACAACGAAATTTACAGTGCTACTAGTACCACCAGTACGCTCCTCTGCTAGTGGCGATTTTACAAGAGTTCCTTGAATATAACTTACTATGTCGGCAAATTGTATTGCTTTCTTATCGATTTGCGATATGCTACGTTCCTGAAAGATGGAACTCCTCATTATAAATAAATACAAGTATTGAAGTAAATGATAGAAGTAAAATAATTATTTACGTGAAATCACAATGGTACAAGAAACCTAAATTAAAACCAGATCTAATAAAAAAAGTCAGCGTTCGAATAATGCTCAGGGTAGTTTGGAAATTGAGATGACAAAATCCCTAGTTTTAATATTCGTCCAGTGAAATGAGACTTTTTTCTAACAAAAATGTATAAAGTTTTGATATCTATCATACGTGGTTCAGTTTGGCAATTGAATCAAATATCAAGAGTTTCGCTCTGACCGATGGGTGGAACCACTCTTAAATCTAAAAAACAACCCCCGAAAGTAAGTTTTTAGCGATTATTTCGAAAAGGCTGTATCTAACGACAAAAATAGTCTAGTACAAAGAAATAGTAGATAAAATTCTGAATGTCAAAAAATTCTTAAATAATTTAAAAAATAAAGTTCGTATGATTTCTCAATCAAAGCAATGAATTTAAAACAAAAGTGCTGAACCACTTACTGCTAATGACGATGCTGATGTGCTTATCGTGCAGACTGCCATCAATTAATCCCATTGGAATTAAACAGTTGTAGTTGAAAAGGGTGTGGATCTTCTTGCATTGATATTTACTCTTTCTTACGTAAAAAATGATATTTTGTTCCTAAAGAAAGAAACAGGAAATGTAAAATCCCGCAATTATAGTTTAACACTTTTGCAAGAGTCTGAGTCTTTAAAAAAACAGTAAGGGCTCGATTTTATTCGCTCACTCATTTAGTGGGTGCGACACAACCTCTGGCTTCTTCAGACAGGGATAAACTGAAACAATTACTTAGCTGAATCAAAATAAATCCGTGCAGGATATTGTAAATACTTTCAACAACCCCAATTCTACTCCCTGTCAAGTAGCAGCTGCTGGGGAGCAATTCATTCTTGCTGTATATAAGGTTAAAACTTCTCAAACAAGGTTAAACAAATACAGATACGTATTCTTAAACAAATCTGTGACTTATTCCATTCACGCTATATCTCTATCGAGGGTTCCTCCAACTTCTGAAACTATTCGACAACACTCTTATCTAGTCTATCATCAGATTCAAGCATGGCGAGGAAAATTTTAAGAACTAGAACTGCGGGGTTGAAAAAAAGGAAAAGATAGCTTATTTCCAATTTATACTACTGAGAAACTAGCTTCATCTCACGTAATAAAGTTGATCGTTTGCTTGTGTAAAATGGGATGCGGTAAACATTGTGGATGTGTAAAATCTGGATTGAAATGTTCCGCAATGTGCCTAAATTGTTAACAAACAGGTCGTCTTAATAAAGAAACCATAGATAGACTCCCAGACAAGTTAATAATTATGACAACAGGTTTTCAACTACGTTTTTTTTTCAAACCTAGTTTTCAACTACGTTTGAAGAAATATTTTCAACTGTGTAGTGGATTAGGCCTTCTGCGGAAACCACGTTAAAAAACGCACCACAAACTCTACCACATAGGTGGCGTGGAAGTTAGTCATTGGATCATTTTCGGAAAAATATTGATGTAATTTTCAATTGTTTAAATAACAAAAAATTAATTAGCAATATTTATGGGTAATTTTCTGCCTTATAATTTATGTCCTATATAGTTTCACCAAAAAACAACCCAAATTCCTGCATGCAGTATGATGGTGATGGTAAGATGCGAGACATTCAGGCAGATCTCACTAACGAATTAGCTGGCCAGCAAGAACATCTTCGAGAAACGATAAGCTGTGTGAAATCAGCAGTGCCTGCTGAGGTTGTTTTGGCTAGCGTCAGACATATGCGGATAACTGCCTCAACATGAATACCGTGCGAGAGCGTCAAGTGTGATACCACGATGGAAAATAAATTGGTACGTCTTTATTAGGAAAACGCGAAATTTAAATCCAAAATCGCAATGGATAGTAAACTACAAGTTGATTTGGCGTGTGGAAACAACAATAATGAACATCAGTTAGTTGAAACATCATCACCAGATCCTCTTGAGCTGGATGGTCTTATGTAGGCAGAGGCAGAGATTCAGCAACCAAGAATGCGGTTCAAATGGACATAATATATGAACAGCGATGTTATGCGCCTCTACTTTTTGGCAGAGAAAAGTCGGCAATGTGCGAGAAGAAAACATCATAGACTATTCTCACTTAAGTACCCTGAGCTACCCACAAGAATAAATGAGCAAGATGTAACGGATCCAAAACGCTCAATATCTGTAAAAAGGTTGCCTTTGGCTGCTGAAATATCAGCCATACAAAAAACCTTTAGCGTAATTTTGGCCATGCTTTACTTCGGTTCATACATGTAAAACCAACACGAAGGCATTCCCAGCCCAATCTGAACATCACTAAAATTCTCTCTGTAATAAGAGAATACACGTAGACTGCGTAGCTATGGAAACCGTTAAAAGGGTGGACGGCAAAATTGAGAAAGCTTATAAGCCATGCCACTTGAATTATCCACCATGTTTACAGAGAGACATTAAAATTAGCAATATTCATTTCTGATTATAAACCCCCAACGGTCGAGGCTTGATGTTCTCATTACTAGATTGCGTCGATACAAGGGAAATAGGGCAGGAAGGCAATAAAATTGAACCTTTCTAGCAGAGAAAATAAGTGCAAAACTGTTAATCGAGTACAAAGCAGAATAACTATCAAAACATTGAAGTCCCTCGATAGGAAGACATGACTAATTATTGGCCGGGTGCTTGAGAAAAACCTAACAAAAGATCAATACGCATTACGATGGACATATTTCTTGGAGGCTTCTTCAGTGGACTATGGTTCTGCTTAGCGTTGAAATCATTGCGCCAAACACTATATAGCACGTCTCTTGTATTTCGACTACATGATGATGACCTGAAGTTATACGCTTGTTTCGACCAAAAATTACAAAAGGTGATCGATGCCAGGGAATGGTCAAGGGCGAGTCATACAAATATGTATATATTCTTGAATGTAAGGGTTTTCAGCAATCAATTGCCTATTGCAATTTCATAGGAAATAAAGCATTTCAATTTGCATATTAAGTGCTATAACTGCGGTAAGGTCAGAATCTTCAATTAAAAAAAATAGATATAGCATTTAGTTTTGTATAAGCATATATGCTCTTAAAAAACGAAATTAGTTATAAAGGTTCTCATGCGCCAAAGGCATTGAACATCAAAAATTAGAAATGTTTATGGAAATAAGCCCCTTAATTAGAACTTTAATTACAACTCGGAATGACCCAGCATACAATTTTTTTAGATACTTAAAACAAAAATGTATTCCTTTATTTCTTGTTTCAGTATTAGGTTCACAGTCCAAACGTCCTGTAAGACATTGTCGAGGCAAAACTGAATCAGCCAACTCTCCATTACCTACCAAATCACCTATTCGTGGTAGGTCCAAGTCTCCTACTCTCAGGCAAACTTTTCCCAGCGTACTTGGATTTAGATTTGAAGATCTTGCATTTATTCGACTTATTCCTCACAAACATCTGAATCGGAAATTCGAACTTCGTAGATACATTTTTTCTCCACAGCAACCAGTTCGTTTAAAAACAACAAATAATGTCCTAACTCCCATGCCAACTGGAGAACAAATTGTCTTAACAACGTCCACGGGCGACATCTGTGCAATCTTAGAAAAATCACATAGGCACATACTTCTTCGTGGAATATTTATATCTGGTCTTGAGTTACCAAAACGGGTAAAGATAAAAATGAATAGCGGCGCGGTTGAAGAAATGAGCGCAGAAGAAATCGCAGAATGTCCAGTATCCCCCAAACTAATAGTCGCAAAGATGTATTCAGTATTACGTACGTATAGCACCACTTTTTATACCGTTAATAAATTTAAATTAATAACTTAATAACTGTTTAGATGTCTATCCAGAGTTGTGAAATCTTTCTTTATTTTCTTTATACAAGTTGTAACAAACTAAGAAGATTTTCAAGCTTTGTATGTAAAATAAGCATAATAACCTGTTAATGCTTTCTACTACTTGTTTCCTTAACTTTTAAATTGAAAACAAGTTATCTAATATTTTAAGAATAAAATTGATATTGTGAGCCATGCTTTAATGAATGCAAAACTTTGGTATCACATGAGAAAGTTTAAAACTTACAAAGATGAATTATTCAAATAATATTTTCAAGAATTTTTTTACATGTTCCAGTCTTTATTAAATTAAAAGGAATAAACACCGAAATTACTAGAAAGTTAGTCAATTGAAATTTGAAGTTTCGGCTATGCCTGCCTGCCCTTTTTATAGAATATAAATAAATAATATATAAATAACCATTGTTTCTTACATTTTATTACAAAAATAAAAAAACATTAAAGAAAAGTAAAAGTGATAAAAATGCATGTGCTCATTTTCTTGTAGACACCAAAAATATTCCATTTTTGAGACGAATATCATCTCAGTAGTTAAATCAATTTTTAAAATAATATTATTATGTGTCACCAATTTAGATTAAAAAATACGAAATCGTATTATCAAAAAGCCTAATGAACTGAAAAGGCTTTTTTATTAAAAAACTACAGTCTGATTGGTGAAAAAACAAATCTTTATAATGCTTTGGGACAACGACGAACATATGTCAAATTAGACAAGAGACATATATTAAGGCAGTAAATTCATTAATACAGAATAAAGGCGTCATTTAAAGAAACGGCAAATGAGGAGAGTTCGCCAAAGTAACTGGAATTTTAAATTGGGGTTTCTTAATCAAATTTAAAATGACGTTCGAAAAAAGAATTGATTTGATTCTTATCAAATCTGCTTATTATTTAAATAGTATTTTATTTTCAATTATATTTTGTCTTACTGTCACTTCTTACCAATTCTAAAAATTCATTCAATTTTATGATATCGTAGCTCATTTTTTTATCAAAAGAATTCTCTGCAACTCGACTCTTATTATATTAATTTAAATAAGTAAATAATATTTAAATATGGTTATTGTTTAAAAAATATTTTCTGAAGCCATTCATCGCGATGAAATTAAAGGTGTTTATGGATTTGGGCCCCACAATTATAGCCTTATTTTCAAGTCTTCATGTGCCGACATACGATTGTGTAGAGAATTAAAATAAACAGGTAATCCTTCAATTCTTGTTTCAGGAATAGATTCACAGTCCACGGGTTTGTCTGATGGTGACCCGAATCCTGGTGTTCATCGCTGTGGACCATCTTCCTCTTCACCTGTTGAACCACCTCTTCGTGACAGGTCTAAGTCTCCTACTCTCAGGCAAACTTTTCCCACCGTATTTGGATTTAAATTTGGAGAGCTGGAATTTATTCGACTTATTCCCCACAACTATACGAATCCGATATTCGAACTTCGACGATATGTTTTTCCGCCCGATATACCAATGGGATTGCGGACATCAACTCGTATCCTGGAACCCATGCCAACCGGAGAACAAATTGTATTATCAATACCCAATGGTGACGTTTGTGCAATACTTCAGAAAAAACCAAACCAACACACAATTCTTCGGGCCCTATTTACATCTATTTATGGGATCTCAGCAAGAGTGAAAATAAACATAAATAGCGGCGAGGTTAATGGATTGACGACAGAAGAAATCGCGAAGTGTCCAGTTTTCGCGAGGGAATCAATCACAAAGAGTTATAGAGTATTTCGTGTGTAAACCACAACTGTATCAAAGCGTTTGTATATTTTTAAAAACGAGCGAATCAGACAAATCTTACGCTTTGCGGTCAGGCATCACGATTTCTACACGTTTATAAATAGATGTTTTGAAATTAAAGTTCAAAAGTGATTTTTTAAATTAAAAATTTTATTTGTTTACATCTCACAAATGTTTCAGAACTAATATATCAAGATACTTTAAATATTACAAATTACGTACCACCGGATATTTTTCAATTTGAAATAACTTTACCTGCTTTTATTAAAGCTTATTTGGCTTTCACGGATACATTCTCATATGCGTTTGATTAAATTTGAAAAGAACTAAAGAAAAAACTTAGAACATATTTTTTGGAAATAAAAAAGGTATATATATATATATATATACATACATACATAAAATGTTTTAACTAAAAAGAAATCCAGGTTCTCTTGTGGCCTACGATTGTAAAAATAAGTCCATATTTCTCCAGGCACTCTCAAATAAACAATTTTTGCTTTTAGTTCCCCCGTTTTCGGCCTTCGTTTGGAAGAGCCTCGGCGTGCGAGTACCCAGTCGGAAAAAGTGCGCAGTGTCATGCATTCCACTTGGAAACGGTTTAGGCTGCCCCGACTTTTCACACTGGACTGAAAGCGAGAGTCCCGTGTATTAAATGCTTGAGTTCTCCTCTCCGAACCTTGAAACCTTTTCATATAGTTTTCTATTTATTTTCAAATAAATCTCCTAAAATTATGTTTTAAACGTGATAAGTAATAAATATTTTTCATTTGACATTACTTGCCTATTTATTTTATTAAGAAATTATATTCACTATTAAGAAGTAGAAAAAAACACATGACACGTCGTGGGACGTCCGGCAAAAGCAAAAGCAAAGGGATGTAAATTAAAATATTTTTTCTATGAACTCTTTCAACATAAAAAATATCCACTGTTTAAATATCTTATTTTAATGACTTACATATATTTATATAATACATTTAATTTATATTATAATTTATAATTTATTATAATTTATGATATACTAGCTGTGAAACGTAAATATGAACTTAAATACAGAAAATGGCAGTTATTTTTAATTATGAAAATTGTACTCGAGTCATCGAATCCAGTTTTTAGAATCTTCAACTAAGCCTTCTGCCCACCATTTCTTACTTTCTGTAGCATTCTACCCCCCCCCCCCATTCCATCTCACACCCTTAATGCTCTTACGGCCTGCCCGCGAATCAGATTCCTCGTTTTTGCTTGAGTTTTGATCAATTATACAACAGATGAATTCCGGGGTTTTAACTTCAGGCAGATAACACAGTAAAAAAAAGTGTTGAAAATGATACCGAAATCAATATCATTTTTATATGCAACACAAATGATACCGAATTCAAGAGCATTTTGATCGGCCGAAGAGAATGATCAACTTTTGAGATCATAATGATCTGATTCGGGATCATGTATGACGTCAAGCTAAGGTGGCTGACGTTCTTACAATACTTTAGCTCATATTCAAGCTTTTTATGGTTTCTGGTCGTGCAGTGTACTTAAAAATAAAAAAAATAATGAAATCTGATAATAGAAAATATCACTTATTAAGTGTAGTTCTCACTTGCATGTGGTTATATACCATTTTTAGGTTATGTATTTATGACACCGGCACCAATGATTAGCGGCCATTTTGTTTAGTCTAACAAATGAACCAAAAAATGAGATCAAATTGATCTGAATGAAAAATTATTACGATCTCGAGAGTGAAATGATCGCTGGAGCAAAATGCTCTGCAACAAAATTGATCCTTTTTTCCTGTGAATAGACAAACGGAATGAAGTTTACGGATTACAGATCAGATAGAGTTTTCGGCAGATAAACGGAAGCGGAATTTATCTGTATGTTCCTTTTTTGAATTTATATACATAAATTAGTATGATATTGTGAGTGCACTTTCTTCAACTGTACTAATGAAGGTAGTAAAAGATAAAAATAAATAGATAAAGGATAGGATGAGAAAGAGAAGAGAATAGTGAAAAAAGTATACCTAAATTTACATTGGCAGAGAGATAGAAAATAACCATTTTGTGGCAGTGTGTCCACACGCGAATAAAAAAGATTAAAAAAAAAAAGAATTTTGATTAAAAAAAGAGAGATTATGATACATTTTCTTCATCTATTTATATCATAGACTCAAAATTGTTCAACAAGATAGGATCTCCATCTTACGGTATCGTAAATGGGGGAAGGAGGGGAGGTGGTATCAGAAAATCCTCACGAGATTTGTGGATAATACTCAAAGATTTGAATTCTCAACAATTCTGAAATGCGTAAAAAATGTAACTATTAATGTTGCAATCTAAAAAATCGTGGTATTTTCTACCAAACTATTACATTTTGAAGACCAAAAAGATAAATTGTATATTAAAAAAATAGTCAAATTTTATGACTAAAAATATGAAGTTTCAACAAAAAAGTTCATTTTCTTTGATTAAGCTATATTTTCAGTTGACAAAATTATTTTTCGATCAAAAAAAGAAATTTTAACTAAGTACATACGCTTTAACTTAAAGGTTAGTTTTCAATGGAGAATACCTAGTGGGCACAAAATTTAGAGACGTTTTTACGACATCGTTACGACATATTTACGACAAGTTTACGACATCCTATGTCCATGTCGTTTCGGTGTCTTTGCGATGTCGTAAAGATATCGTCAGCTCATACGACTTATTTACGATATCGTAAAGACACCTTAACGACATGGACATAGGATTTCATAAAGTTATTGTAAAGATGTCATCACGATGTCGTAATGACGTCGCAAAATTTTGTGCCCACTGGGTATTCTTTTTCTACCAAAAAGAGCAAATTTTCAACCAACTATAAAAAATGTTGTAACAAATAGTTTAATTTCTAAACTAAAACATGAATTTTCGAAAATAAATGGAATAGTTCAATATTCAATTGAAAAAATTAGTGTTTAACAAATAAAATGAATCTGGTACAAAACAGATAAACTCGCTCACATGTAGTTTACTCTCTACCAGAAAATTTTCAAAGACTTTTTCAAGACTATTTTGACTTTCAGGTCGAACTCCAGAAAATTTAAATACTCTGCAAAAAAAAATTCACAAGGGTCACTCCATGAGTGATCATCTAAAAACGATGGCAGTCATATTTTAAAGAAATCTAATTGGTATATAGTTATTTCTCATATTCTCAAATTCATTTCGCGTATTTTAAACACAATTCACTATTTTTTACTAAGCTACAAAACAGTTTTTAAAACATGTGAGCGTATGCAAACTGACAAATCCACGCCATTTTAAAAATGAATTAAACACTAAAGTTACTTATATTTATTATATATTATACATATTATACTACATTTTATTATATTCAATGTTTATGTGCATACAAGGATATAAAAACGATTTTTGCGAAAATCTTTGTGGTAATTATTGTTCATTGAAATTTTCAGGGATATTTTGGTTAAAGGCAGCTCAGCTGGGTTTGCTTAAGTGCATGGATTTTTTTTTCTATTTGGCTTTTTTATTATCAGTAAGATTCTTTTTTATTTGGAGATTTTTCGGCAGTGTTTTTTGAATCCCGCAAAATTATTGACTTTTTATTTAGGTATTTTTTTGGTTTTCTGTAGTATTTACATTTTTGACTTAGGTTTAGCTGTTAGTTTTGTGGGTTATTTCCAGACAATATAATTTGTTATTTTCAGTGCGCTGAAAATTAGCTGAGATCTAAAGTTTATTTTATGGGGTACTTATACCGAAAATAGCACAATATTCTGACACGCTTACATTTACGCTCGGTGCTTCAGTTATATTTTGAAAAACCAGATTTACTATCTCATCTGGCAAAAATCGTGTGACAACTAACAAGGTCACGTTTCAGAGAGGTGTCTTTCAGGGCGACACCATGAGCCCACTCCTCTTTTGCCTTACATTATTGCCACTATCTCTAGCCCTTCGCCATTTCGATGGGTACTTGTGCGGCAAACCTGCAGATCGGAAGTACAAGGTCACTCATTTATTTTACATGGACGATCTTAAGATCTATGCTAAAGACAAAGAGCAACTACATCTAGTTCTAGGGATTGTCGAGCGATATACTAAGGAAATTGGAATGGAGTTTGGGTTGGACAAATGCGCCAAGATTTATTTGAAGCGAGGAAAACTTAATGGCATCCTTGAAGATCCTGAGCTCGTTGATAGAAGCGCTATACGACACCTTTGCGCTGGAGAGACTTATACATACCTGGGCGTGCCACAGAGCCGCATTCAGGATGTGACATCTATGAAGGATACTCTCCGAAGCAGATACAAACGTCTCATCCGACAGATTTGGTCTTCCGAACTGTCGGCGAGGAACAAAGTATCTGCAACGAACATGCTTGCCGTCCCGGTAGTACTCTATTCATTTGGAGTAATTCCATGGACGAAGAACGAGCTCAGATCCCTTGATATCGGGACAAGAAGGGTTATGCACATGAACAAAAACATGCATCTTAAGTCTTCCTTTCCGCGACTGTACATCTCACGCCCTTAAGGTGGTCGCGGAATATTGAGTCTTGAATGTCTTCACAACAGGATTATTCTGGGTGCAGCACATAAAGTTGCAAATGGAAGAGACCCTTTTCTTAAAATGGTCAGGAATTACGAGGAAGTGGGCAAAGGAGCGTTTCTGTACAAAGCAGCGGAGGTGGCTGCTGAAACACTCGGAATTGACTTCAGTATTAGGGGTGAGAAAAATGCATCAAATCTAATCTATCTCGAGTACTCACTCCTGAAAGCCCAGATTAAGAAAGCACAAGAGAAAAAATTTTGTGAACAGCTCCTCGATAAGAGGCTGCACGGTATCTTCCACAGAAATGTGAAGGATCAGTCAATCTCTTGTGAGCTAAAGTTTGCTTTCCCGAAATCGCCCGGATTGAAGTCTGGTATGGAGGGTTTCATTTTTGCATGCCAATACGGTATCATTTCCACCTTAACAGACCGTCGCCACATTTTGAACCAAGACATTCCTGATGATAGCCGCAGGGCGTGCCATGCACACCCCGAGCATTTAGCTCACATACTATCTAGTTGTCTAACTCACGCGGGAACGACCTACATTCAAAGGCACAATGCGGCACTAAGAGTGCTTTATTACCATCTCTGTCACTTTTACGGTATTAACCTTAATATCGCTCCTCTAAATGCTCCTAGGGAAATCGAGTCAACTGTCGAGAATGGGAAGTGCCGCATATACTGGTACTTTATATTCTCGACAATTGTTTCTGTTGCTCACTCGAGGCCTGACATGGTTCTTCTTGACTTCGAGAAGCGAACCATGTTCGTTATCGAATTTTCGGCACCAGCTGACAAAAACATCATAGCCAAGGAGAATGAAAAGAGAGAGAGGTATCGAGACCTTATAATTGAGTTGCAACGATTGTACACGGAATATTCTGTTAAACTAATTGTCCTCATCATCGACGCTCTTAGAGGTGCCAAGCTTTCACTTGCTAATGGCCTAAAAAGCATCCCTGCGTGTTAAGAATATGCGAAAACACTTGGGGGAAAAATGCAGAAGGCGGTAGTCCTTGGGTCGCTCCGTGTTCTTAGGGTTCACAAGGCTTTTGCTGGATCGTCGTATTGAATCCTTTACAGACTGTAATCACCTATCTCATGGTCGTGAGACGTGGTTGTGGCTGAAATTTTACCGCGATTTCGCTGGGAGCGGGTGCAATTTTCCAGATTAGCACCCGCTCCCGGCGAAA
>NC_046658.1:166271511-166282157 GCF_010883055.1 Belonocnema kinseyi | reverse complement strand
GCCTATATGGCTCTCAGACAGGTTTTCTGAGCATGGGGGCTCATAAGAAATGAAGATAGTTGGGATACACCCGCAGTTGTTGACCAATCAGAACTGAATTTTGCACACATATTCTTTGGGTCATTTATTTAGATCGTAAGAGTACGGTGGGGGGAGGTGTAGGAAAAGTGAACATAGAAGGAAAGGGCACAGCCGCAATTTTTAACCAATGAATATCAGATTTTTCAAAAATATTCTGTGCGCTCCCGGACAAGTGTAAGAGTTTTGGGGAAAGATGGAGAGGGGTGGGACAGTTTCCAAAATATATAAAATAAAGTGACCTAAGACGTATGATGTTTATAAAAATACACAGGTTTTGATAATTGGTCATACATTTTGCACATGTATTATTTGGGCTTCTAGACAGGTCGTAAGTGTATGGGGGAAGGGCATACTAAGCGGTACTTGCAGATGGGCCCCTATGGGCATCAGATTTTTCGCACATATTCTTCAGGCTCTTGGACACTTCGTAAGAATATTGGGGGGGGGGGGGGGGGTGGAGGGACAAGCACAGTTTTGACCAATCAGCATCGAACTTTTCACGCATATTGTTTGGGCACGCGGGAAGGCCGTAAGAGCATTAGGAGGAAGATGAAATGGGGTGGGGCAGCGGTTAAATTATATAAAAAAGTAAAGAATGGTGGGTGTAAGAGGGGAGGGACTAGATTCGATGACTCGAGTACAGTTTTAATAATTTAAAATTATCAAAAACATCACAATGCACAAAATTTCCAAAATTACTCATAGCTTTTGAAATTCCAGGTAATAATTTTGTTTTCTTTATCTTTCTTCGTATCAGTACTACAAACAATTTAGCATCGGGCGCAAACATACATTTTTTTGGCTCGAGAGTTTTATTTTGTAGAAAAATATTCAAATAAATTCAATATAATAAACATATTTTTTATTTGCAAGAATTGATTGCTCTATTCTTGTGAAAAATCTCCTTATTTCCCCTATGTGACGTCTGAATGATTAATTTACATCACTTATCTAATCATTGGAATCAAATTCATCGTGTTTAATTGACAAATATCGAAATAGCTAAGATAACTTAACTATATTGATTTTGCCGAAGCGGGAGTTGAGGAAAAACCGAAAGGCAGTAGGTGATCAATAAATAGTAATAATTTTATTTGTTTATTACTTTTAGTTGATTTATTTTTGATAATTACAATTAGTGGGATTTAATTAATAAGTCTCGTTGTGACTAGTCTGGTACTGACCCCTATTATTATTGTGGAGCCTCGTGCTTTAATTCCAGGAGTCTTTCTAGGATTTTGTTGTGAAATTTTCTGATTATCTTCAACAACAGATGAATTTCGGGGTTTTAACATAAGAAAGCTAATAAGATTCAAGATTTTATTTCGTAACGTTACAATACACCACAGCAATTTACGCTAGTCACATATTCCTTATATTGCGCGAAGCAAATATTACCAACAATAATTTCACGAACTCGTTCTGGCAAGTTCTTACGCAAATTCTTACGCCATTTTCCAACAACATTCATTCGTCGAGAATATTAATTTTTCACTAAAAAGACGAAATCTCAACAAAATCCATAAATTTTGAACCGAAAAGAGAAATTTTAAAGCTAAGAAGACGAGCTTTCTGTACGACACTTAAATCTTCAATCAAATAATTAAATTTTCACCCAAAAAGATATTTTTCACCAAAAATACGACTTTTTTACAAAATACATAAATTTCTGAACCTAATAGTTAAATTTTCAACCGAGAAGATTAATGATCGACCAAAAAAGAAGAAATGTCAACGAATTAAATAAACTTTTAACCGAATAGTTATTTTTTGGAACTAAGCAGATTAACTTTAACGAAAAATGTAACAGTTAATTTATCATTTAAACAAATAATTTTTAATAAAAATATCAGGCAATTTAAGAAATAGTGGTATTTTTTACCAAAAAATTTAATTTTTAAGACAAAAAAGACGAATATCATACAGAGACAGTTAATTTTTCTTTTTAAAATATTAAGTTTTTTTAGTTTTAATCAATTTTCAACGAAGAACATTATTTTCTACCAAAAAAGGCGAATTTTTATCGAAATAGTTTAATTTAGAGTTAAAGAAATTAACTTCTACCACCAAAAACAGGGAAAATTAAGTAAAATAGTTCAATTTTTGATCAAAAACATTAATTTTATTCTCAAAATATGAATCTCCTATTTACGTAGGCGTTGAGAAATTTTTAAAAACAGGAGTGAATTAAATAGAAATTACCTTTTATAAAGTAATAGTTTCAAATCTGCAAAAAAATTGTAAATACTTTTTCGTCTTTCAGATATGTAAAATAATTGGAATTCAAGAAATTTGAAAAACTCTGCAAACACAACATTTGTTAAGGGTCAGTTATTTCTTATATTTTCAAATTCAATACGCGTATTTTAAGTATAATAGATCAATTTTTTTTTAAGCCAGAAAACAGTTTTGGAAACATGTAAACGTGTGAAAAATGGCATTGGACTTTATGTTTAAAATAAATTAAACGCTAAAGCTACTTATTTTAAATTAGACAGAAAAAAGTGCAATTAGGAGTGATTTAAATCACTATCTATAATGCTAGTTTAAAGTTATAGTTCAATTAGGGAAGGAAAAATGTGTTAGAAGTGAACTGTCAAAAAACGTTCCTTCAGATTTACGTCTTCAGAAACCAGAAAATTAGCATAAGTGTATAAATCCGCGTATTTCCAAATTTAAATTTAGAAAAAGTTTTATCCCTGCGAATAAATTGTTTATACTTATAGCCGTCACTCGATATAAATAGTAAATATGTAAGAAAGTGAGTCAAAAATTCTCTATCTCGATAGGCTCTGGAACCAATCCGTCGGCCTGCGGGTTTGGTTCCCGCCTCGCACTCTGGAAGAGCCTCGGTGGCTCATGCGGTGAACAATAGACTAGCCAGAGAGTTTTTCGTCTCCAGAGAGTCGTGGAACCAGTACCTGTAGAGAAAAATGTTTTCTAAGTACTTAAATCTGTTGCTATAAATGTGATCGATAGTCAGTGTGAATGATTTGGCTAGATCGATGTTGACGATCCAGAGCATCCTACATTGCAATCTTCTCCAAATCAGTTGGTTTAAAAGTTTCCGCTCTGAAGCTTTAGCTTGACTCCTTTACTGTAATACCGTTGTTGCTGGATATCTTTCTAACTCGGCAGCGCAGGAAAATCTGGAACGTACGGCAAACTTTTATTTTTCAAACTGGCATACTTGCTCTATTTGAGTAATAGATCCAATATATACATTAAATAACAATAGAAATTTGAGAAACTTACCTTTTAATGTACTTAATATCGCTCTTCTCAAAGTAGGAAATATTGCTGCACACTTATATTGTTTAGATTATGGTAACGACGGTAGTGAAATCGGATCACAATTTTCTACTCTTTCCTGCGACTTTTAATGAAAGCCCGAGGATAGATCCTCAAGGTAGAGTTGAGACAACTTTACTCCGATTTTAATTAGGGTAACATAAACGAAATCGGAAGTTCTAAAATACGCGCGATATTAACTGAACAAAAAATACATTGATTAGACACAAGTTTAGGCATAAAAAAGATCAATATTATTTTAAATAATAAAAAAAAATAATTAATAACCTCTTTTGTTTATCTTCATTAGTAGCATAATCATACATTCCGAAGTTGTGGATACTTTGGTCAAGAGATATGGTATGAACTAGAAGCAATAACCTGAGTCAATCACGCGCATCACAGTAGATCTATAGGGCCGATTCTAACTCAAGATTTCTACCGTACCGGCATCAAGAAGCTTCCACCTGTAGTGTTTCGTGTCAGTGCTAAGCTTTGAGAACGTTCCCGAAGGGTCCTGATGACGTCACGATTGCGAAATAGTCTGTAGCCAAATTCATGTGTTGACTATTAATTTGATTTATTGCTTTGTGATAGATGATACTTTAACTAAAAATTTCTGTCTTTATTTGTTTAATCCAAAAAAGATCCACATGTTCAGGGTTGGCCATATTCGACGAAAAGATTTGGCAACGCTGTAATTTTTGACAGATAGGACAAATCTAGTAATGACGTAGCGCGTTTGAAGCATGAGTCTATGGAGATTTTTGCCATTGAGCAGTACACTCCACGCAAACGCTCTCAGATTGTTAAAAATTTACATTCAACAAAAAAAGTCAATTGTGAAAGCTCAACGTGCATGGAGAAAAATTAATAAAGTGAAAACTGCGCCTTTTGCGACTGCATTGTATCGTTTGTATGAAAGATTTTCATCAGGTGAGGCACTTACTAATCCCAAGCGTCCAAATAAAAAGCGACCAAGGCGATATTGACCGAAGGTGAGATTTGGTTCATTAAACGTGGTAAGGTTGGATCCTAGGGGTAGTGGTATACTGCAGTGGGAGTAGTGTATTAACTGAAGTATTAGGAAGTCGTCTGGGGTGATTGATTTTAAATAAAATCTTTTTTACGATTTTAGTTAAAAACCGCTGAGATTGGATTCGTTAAGCTTGGTAGAGGTATTTCCTAGGGGTTGTAGAATATTAATGCGATGGTCCATATATTTACTAGAGACTTTAAAAACTGTAAGTGTTGATCATTTTTAATTTGTAATATTACTTAGTATGTTAATTGATGGAAGGTGAGAGACTTGGTTTGCGAAATATGATAGGGCTAGTTTCTGAAGGTAGTAGAATATTACTGTGGAGATATATGTATTATTACCCTGAGTTTTCGAAAGTTTTCTGAGGTAACTCTTTTTAATTTTCGATTTTTTAGCAGTTTTAGTAGATGGTAGCTGAGACTGGATTCGTTGAATGTGATAGGAATAGTTCCTAGCGATTATGGAATATTACTGTGTACGTATATAGCCATCAGAGACTTGAAAAATTGCTTGTGGCAATTATTATTAATTTAAAACATTTTTGACCATTTCAATTGATGAAAGGTGATACTAGATTAGTTAAATGTCTTAGTGGTAGTTCCTAAGGCTCGTGATATAAAAGGCAGCTGGACCTTGGTTTGTTAAACGTGATAGGGGTATTTTCTAGCGGTTGTCGAACACGAGTGTGATGGTGAATATATCTACCAGAGACTTGGAAAGATGGCTGTAGTAATTATTTTTAATTTGGAACATTTTTTACCGTTTCAATTAATGCAAGTTAACACTTGATTTGTTAAATTTGATAGGTGTAGGTTATGAAAAAGATTTTTGCGAAAGTCTTTGGGGTAATTATTTTGAATTAAAATTTTCATGAATATTTCAGTTTAAGGCAGCTGAGCTGGATTTGGTTAAATGTATCGACAATGTTTTTTTTATTTGGCTTTTTTATTATCAGTAAGATTCTTTTTCATTCGGAGATTTTTGGCAGTGTTTTGTGAACACCTCAAAATCATTGAATTTTCATTCATATACTTCTTTGGCTTTGTTTAATATATACATTTTTAATTAGGTGTAGCTCAAAACTGGCTGAGACCTACAGTATATTTTCGCTCGTACTTTTACCATTTTATTTTGTTTGTCATTCTTTTAAGAGTTAGGATTGATTTGGGGAAATAATGTGTGCGGTTTTTTAGTACCCCGAAAATAGCCCACAATTCTGACATGCGTACATTTACGTTAGGTGATTCAGTTATTTTGTGGATAATTTTCAGGAGACAGGAGTTGTTTTTTGAAAATTAGTTTTTGCAGTTTTTGATAGCTCAACATTCTAGCGCGGTTGATTTTTTAACCCTCTCAATTTTCTGTAATGGAGGTTCCGGCGGCCAGCACCTCCACACAACAGTTGGTTTTTTAAGAAAACTAAAAGACCCCAAAAATTGCAACTGGTCCACAAAAAAGTTCAAACTTATGGCATTAAGACAATTTCCAATTTTATGAAAAGTGGTCGAAATTTTCGAAAATGGCAGCGAGTTGAAGTCGAACGCACACTGCCGCTCGAGCGTTTTGTTACTGTTCGCCACTGCCGCTTTGTGTTTCAATATCAAATACCGAGAACAAGGAATTGCAGCGGCAGCGTGCGTTGACTTCAACTTGCTGCTATTTCCACTTTGCTATTTGCTATTTCTCGCCTTAAGTTATTTCAAATAGCATTTTTGGATGACAGACCATTTACAAAACATTGATTTTTAATCGCAAAATTGTCTACGTTTTTATTGTTTATCTTGAGTTGTAATTGTTAAATAAAATTTTTTTTATAAAAAATATTTATCGGCCGCGTCAAGCTGAATATGAAGGTATATCTTGTTGTGCATTTTGGTCAACATTTTTTGTATCGATAGATTTTCTCGAGTGGACGTAAGTTAAAAAAAGACAGAAGAGCTAGCACCTTTACAACGGAATTTGAATATATTCTTTATGCGATAAGTTTAACCTTTTTTTGGACCAATGCCGATTTCGAGGCTTTTTTAGGTTTCTGAAAAAGCCGACTATTGTGTTGAGGCTCTGGTCGCCAGAACGTATACTATTGAAAATTGAAAGAGTAAAAAAGTCAACCGCGCCAGAGTTTTGAGCTTTTTTTGGGTTCTCAATAATTGCAAAAAAAATTAATTGTGTAAAAAAAATCCTATCTTTTAAAAACTAACTTTATAATAAAATATGCACTTAAACTAAATTTTAGCATACCAAAATTTCAGGCTTTTCTTAAGTCTTCTTTGGCATCAATGTCGATTTTTGGGCATTCTTATTTTTCTTAACAAACGCGACTTTTTGGTGGATGTGCTAGCCGACAGCAAAATATAAAAAACAATTTTTAGAAAACAACTACTACCTCCGCAAAAACTATTAAGATAGGATATACACTCAAGCTAAATGTTATCCACTCCCTACATATGAATTAGAGAAAAACTGTTAACTGGTAGTAGTTTTCTACTAATTCAAATAGTGCCGATTTGTATTATGCTAATTAGTAAAAACCTAATAAGTCAATGTGTAAGAATAATCACTAAATTAATAAGAAAATATCTACTAAAAAATTGGGTGATGATACTACTAAATGAAATTGTCAATATAATGCTAGTAACTATTTTGAATGATAATTTTTAATAAATTTGAAAGCTCATTTTACAATTAAAAGAATTTAATTAAAATCAAATGAAAAATTATTAAGTACCAGCAAATATACGAGATATGTCAAAATTTCACGATCTTTACATTAAATTACACAGAACAATATTAATTATCAAAAACCAGCAGAAAGTAATAAAAAGGATATTTTCTTATCAGCCAAATATAATTCGATGCGTGTGTCATAATCCAACAATGTGCTTTCAATTTATTTTTTTCAAATACCAAAAACTAAAAGACATTTCCAATGTATTTCCAGATGAATTATTCATCAAGATGAAATTAAATTTGGATTTTCAAACCTGTCTCAACCAGACATCATTTATTTATTACGTTCGTTGCACTTGTTTGTCAAATTAATTTATTAGATTATTTTATTTTTATACCAACAGTTTTTTTTTTATCTCAAAAGGACAAATAATTACATAATTGTGTGAAAAAAATTCAAACAGCATATACAAAAAAAACTATGAAACTTAAGACGTATGTAAATTAATCTAAATTCGGTATAAATATCTTTTCTGAATTAACTTTTTAATTTTTATGCAAGAGAAAAAGAAAACTGATTCAAAAGGAATTCCGCTTTTCACACTAAATAATGTATCAAAGGGAAACCAAGCAGAAAATTTTTAACATCGTAAATTAAGTCAAACCTACAAATTATTTAAGAATATATTTTTTCAAACCAAATCATAAGGTTTCACATATAGTTTTTCTGTCGTCTTAGATGACTGATGAGGATTTAATTAATTTTAAGAGTCACAAACCATGATGTATTTTAAATATTTGATAAAAACTACTGATTATTTATGATTTTCATCCATGACTATAACAATTATCATATCTGATTTGTTATAATTATGCAGAATAAGCTTAAATAATTTTAAGTTTTTGAGTAATAATAAATAATTAATGATTTTAAGACTTGTCAACTGTTGTTTAAATTAGCTTTCAGGAACTTCTAATAATTAATATAAAATCCCGCGGAAGCACAAGAAATCACTATCCCTAATTAATCAATAATTCATTATTCCACATCTCTTTAATTTTTGCGAAGCCTCTTAGCCTTAAACATAAAGTATGACATTGATGGTGACATCAGCTTGAAAGGAATATCTCACCCAATTATTTTCTTTGAAACTGTCACTTATCACATGTAAACACCTCAGAAGGACAAAGTTAACGCCTTCAATCTAAGAGATAACGACTTTAGTATGGATTGTATAACGCAATAAAGCAGTAGAATATTCAGTCGAAAGATTTTCACATTAAACTGTTAAATCGAAAAGATGAGGATTGTCAGTACTCTGATATTATGCTTGGCTGTTATCCTGAATTCTTTTGGTGAATATAATAATATAGCGTATTTATTATTTAGGTAAATATTCTTTTAAGTTTGAGGCAAATTCGAATTTTTGTTATTTAAAGAGCATTTTCTGAGCTTGTGTAAATAGTATGTGAATAAAAGTAGAATACAATAGAAACCTTTTTTTAAGTCAAGACATAGAAACGCCTTATGTATTTTTTGACCTTGGAATAATAGTATGACGCAATAGTGCTCTGATTCAGAACGTACACATCTTTAGATACTGCAGTGAGTATTCGATCGTATAGGTCTTCATGGGACGTTGAAGTGTGTGTGTGGCGGGGGGGGGGGGGGGGGGGGGGGGGGGGGGGGGGGGGGGGGGGGGGGGTTTAAAGCGTGAAACAAACACAATACTGTGAATGTGTGGTATCGGCACACATATTCTTTGTACTCCCAGTCCAGTGATCCCAGATCTGAAACGAGACGTGGTCCAATGCTATGACACGTCTATGTCCGTGTGAATGTGGTAGGAGACGATATAAATGCCAGCGTTGCGCGCGCAACCCATTTCTCCTCTTCTGAATTTGAAAACTCGAAGGTGCACGATTGCCGGTCGGAACACTTCGTGTGTTCTATTTATATCTCTATCTGCTTTGAAATAAAATGAAGAGATTGGGATTTTAATATTTTCAGATTTCGATGCTGGGCTGGCGATTCTCATGATTTGAATACTTCGCGCGCCTCTTTATATGTGTGTATTTTGAGGTTACGTTACTTCAAGTATAAAATATAAATTATATAAATATTAATACTATTATATATATATTATTAATTATAACATTATAATTATGTTATATTATAATAGTCTTCTTTAAATCTTGATCCGCATTTGAAAGAAATTAAAGAAATTGGTGATTTTAGAATTCTTCTCGTTTGGATAAAAACTCAATTATTTGATTGCAAAATTAATAATTTTGTTGAAAATGTAACTATTTTGTAAAAAAAGTACTCTTTTCTATCAAAAGTTTAACTACTTTGTTAAAATTTTTATTTCTTTTAGTTGAAGGTTCATCTCTTTCGTTGAAAATATATTTTTGAAACTGACAATTAATCTATACCATTTTTGGTTATAAAATCATGTATTTTGTTAACAATTCGTCTTTCTTTGCAAAAATTAAATTGCTTTATTGAAAATTTATACTTTTTGATTAAAAATTACATTTTTCGGTGGAATTATCAACTGCTAATATTTTTTGGTTGCAAAGTCGTTTTTTTTAAATGCAACTATATTGTTAAAAATTAAAATCATAATTTTTGAGTGGAAAATTCAACTATTTGCCTTTAAATTAGAATAAAAATTAAGCTTTTTGTAGATAATACTCTTTTTGACTTTAAAATTAAAAAATTTATTAAAATTAAATTGACCTTTTTCAGTAGAAATTTAATCTTTTTGATTGAGAATGTATCATTTTGGGTCAGAAATGCAATTGTTTGGTTAAAATATGAACTGTACATCTTCTTGGGTTTAAAAGTCGATTATTTCACTAAAAGTTGAACTACTTTGTAAAAAAAAAAGACTTTTTTTAACAAGGTTTTTTAATTATGGTTGCAAATTTAACTATTTGGTTCAAAGTTTAACTCTTTGATTGAAAACTCATATTTATTCGCTTAAGAAATTCAACTTTTTGTAGATAATTCGTCTTTTTGACTTTAAAATTAAATAATTTCGTTTAAAATTCATGTATTTTATTTGAAATTTCTCTTTTTTGTAGATCATTAATTTTCTTGGTCGAAAATTCATCTGATTGGTTGAAAATTCAACAACTTTGTTAAGAATAAATTTTTTCCGTTAAAAACTATTTATCTTTATCTGAAAATGTAACTATTATAGGATTGATTATAAATAAATCGTATATATTGGTTAATTTTGAAAATCGTTTTTTTTATAGAACATTAATCTTCTTGGTCAAAAATTCACCTTTTCCCCTGAAAATTTAACAATTTTGTTGAAAATTCGTTTTTTCCTTGTTCAATTCAATTTTTTATCACAGCTTTTATCTGGAAATTCAACTATTCCATTTTTGGTTAAACTTTATCCTGTGAATTGTATTAGTTAAAACACCAATTATTTGTTAGGAAATCAATTTATTTGTTTTCGATTATGACTTGAAATATTATTTCAGTCTAAAAAAATTTTATTTTCAACCCATTCAATTTGAAATTTTTTAATTAAAAAAAGAATAT
>NC_046658.1:166229025-166271411 GCF_010883055.1 Belonocnema kinseyi | reverse complement strand
CTACAATTTTAATTTAAAAAAAGATTCAGAATTAATTTAAAACTTGAAATTATTTCAAATAATTTGAAACACGATTTAGACTTTCGCAGCTTTAAAAAAAAAGCTTTTTGAGAATTGTACAGTATTTAAAAAGAATAACAAAAATTGTTGCTAAGAACATTGAAAATGATTTTTTATTTTGACAAATAAATTTTAAGTGAGTATTTGAAAACATTTTAAAAATAAAAAAAAAGAATGCGGAAGATTTTAAGGAAATTTTTTTATTTTACATTTTTTTTTTAATTTTAGGAAAAAATCTAATTAACAAAATATAGCAATTTTCAACCCAAAAGTTTGCTTTTTAATAAATTAAATTAATTTTCTATCAAATAAATGGTGTTTTAACTAATACAATGTACAGGATGAAGTTTCAATCTAAAATTGAATAGTTTAATTTCCAGATAAAAACTATTAATTTTTAATCAATCCTAGAATAGTTAGATTTTCAGATAAAAAAAAATAATTTTTAATCGAAAAAATAAATTTTCAATAACGTTGTTAAATTTTCAACCAATCAGATGAATTTTCGACCAAGAAATTTAATGATCTACAAAAAAGACAAACTTCAAATAAAATACATGAATTTTAAACGAAATTATTTAATTTTAAAGTCAAAAAGACGAATTATCTACAAAAAGTTGAATTTCTTAAGCGAATAAATATGAGTTTTCAATCAAAGAGTTAAACTTTCAACCAAATAGTTAAATTTTTAACCATAATTATAAAACCTTGTTGAAAATAACAGTATTTTTTTTACAAAGTAATTCAACTCTTAGTGAAATAATTGACTTTTAAGCCCAAGAAGATGTACAGTTCATATTTCAACCAAACAAGGTCAATTTTCAAAAAAAAAATATGAGAACTTTCAACAAAATTATTTAATTTTAATGTCAAAAAGAGTATCATCTACAAAAAAGCTGAATTTGTAACCCAAAAATATGATTTTTCAACCAAAATTTTAATTGTCGACCAAATAGTTTAACTTTCTATCAAATTGTTGACTTTAACGGCCAAAGATGCAATTTTAACCAAAAAGTAAATTTTTAACAAAAAAATTAATTTGAAGACAAATAGTTGAATTTTCAATTATAATTATGAATCCTTAATAAGAATAAATTAATTTTGTTACTAAGTACTTCAACTGTAAGTGCAAGTTAAAGTATTTGGTCGACAATTAAAATTTTAGTTGAAAAATCATATTTTTGTGTTAAAAATTCGAATTTTTTGTAGATGATACTCTTTTTGACTTTAATATAAAATAATGTTTTTGAAAGTTCATATATTTTGTTGAAAATTGACCTTGTTTGGCAGAAATTTAATTTTTGGGTTGAAAACGTATCATTTTTGGTCAAAAATGCAATTGTTTAGTTGAAATATGAACTGTACATCTTCTTGGGCTTAAAAGTCGATTATTTCACTAAGAGTTGAATTACTTTGTAAAAAAATACTGTTATTTTCAACAAGGTTGTATAATTATGGTTAAAAATTTAACTATTTGGTTGAAAGTTTAACTCTTTGATTGAAAACTCATATTTTTCGCTGAAAAAAATCAACTTTTTGTAGATAATGCGTTTTATTGACTTTAAAATTAAATAATTTCGTTGAAAATTCATGTATTTTGTTTGAAATTTGTATTGTTTTGTAGATCATTGATTTTCTTTGTCGAAAATTCATGTTATAGGTTGAGAATTTAACAACTTTATTGAAAATTTATTTTTTCGATTAAAAATTACTTTTTTCTCATCTGAAAATGTAACTATTCTAGGATTGATTAAAAATTAATCGTTTTTGTCTGGAAATTGAACTATTCAATTTTTGATTGAAACTTTATTCTGTACATTGTGTTAGTTAAAACACCAATTATTTGATAGAAAATTAATTTAATTTGTTAAAAAGTAAACTTTTGGGTTGAAAATTAATATATTTTGTTAATTAGATTTTTTTCCTAAAATTTAAAAAACTGGAAAAAAAAAATTTCCTTAGAATCTTCCGGATTCTTTTTTTTTTAATTTTTAAAATGTTTTCAAATACTCACTTAAAATTTATTTGTCAAAATAAAAAATCATTTTCAATGTTCTTAGCAATCACAACAATTTTTGTTATTCTTTTTAAATAATGTACAATTCTCAAAAAGCTTATTTTTTTTTAAAGCTGCAAAAATCTAAATCGTTTTTCAAATTATTTGAAATAATTTCAAGTTTTAAATTCATTCTGAATCTTTTTTTAAATTAAAATTGTAGCTTTTGAACTTAAAATTTAGCTCATTACAAATTTAACAATTTAAGGCTTTCTATTTCGAACCATTCTGTTCAAATTTGTATAGTTTTTTACAGTTGTTTGTAATGGATTGTTTTAAATGAACGGTCAAATATTGCTGATAGTTAACGAAATATTCTTTTTTTAATTAAAAAATTTCATATTGAACGGGTTAAAAATATAATTTTTTTAGACTGAAATAATATTTCAAGTCATCATCGAAAACAAATAAATTAATTTTCTAACAAATAATAGGTGTTTTAACTAATACAATTCACAGGATAAAGTTTAACCAAAAATGGAATAGTTGAATTTCCAGATAAAAGCTGTGATAAAAAATTGAATTGAACAAGGAAAAAACGAATTTTCAACAAAATTGTTAAATTTTCAAGGGAAAAGATGAACCAAATAGTTAAATTTGCAACCATAATTGAAAAACCTTGTTAAAATAAAGTCTTTTTTTTACAAAGTAGTTCAACTCTTAGTGAAATAATCGAATTTTCCACCCAAAAATTATGATTTTAATTTTTAACAATATAGTTGCATTTAAAACAAAACGACTTTGAAACCAAAAAATATTAACAGTTGATAATTCAACCGAAAAATGTAATTTTTGATCAAAAAGTATAAATTTTCCATAAAGCAATTTAATTTCTACAAAGAAAGATGAATTGTTAACAAAATACATGATTTTATAACCAAAAATGGTATAGATTAATTGTCAGTTTCAAAAATGTATTTTCAACGAAAGAGATGAACCTTCAAATAAAAAAAAATTAAAATTTTAAAAAAGTAGTTGAAAGTTTGATAGAAAAGAGGACTTTTTTTCCAAATTGTTACATTTTCAACAAAGTAATTAATTTTTCAATCAAATAATTGAGTTTTTATCCAAACGAGATGAATTCCAAAATCACCAATTTCTTTAATTTCTTTCAAATGCGGATCAAGATTTAAATAAGACTATTATAATATAACATAATTATAATATTATCATTAATAATATATATATATATATATATAATTTATATTTTATACGTGAAGTAACGTATCCTCAAAATACATGCATATAAAGAGGCGTGCGAAGTATTTAAATCATGAGAATCGCCAGCCCAGCATCAAAATCTGAAAATATTGAAATCCCAATCTCTTCATTTTATTTCAAAGCAGATAGAGATATAAATAGAACCGCCGAAGTGTTCCGACCGGCAATCGTGCACCTTCGAGTTTTCAAATTCAGAAGAGGAGAAATTTGTTGCGCGCGCAACCCAGGCATTTATATCGTCTCCTACCATATTCACACGCACATAGACGTATCATAGTATTCGACCACGTCTCGTTTCAGATCTGGGATCACTGTCCCAGACAGGATTAGCAATGGGGAGGGGGTGAAAATAGGATTGAGGCGTACAGCCACAGTTTTTGACCAATCGGCATCAAATATTTCACATATATTCCTAGGGCTCCCAGAGAGGTCTTAAGAGAATTTGGGGATGACGGAATAGGGGAAGGGCACAATTCGTCAAATGTATAAAATCAAGAGGCCTAAAATGTATGATGTTAATGTAAATTTACCGTTTTTGAAGAATCAGCTACTTTTGCATTTGGCCCCATTAATTACGTATTAAATACGTTCAACTATAAATATAAACATGGGCGAAATCACAACCTCTTGCCTCTGTATCGACATCAGGGTGGTCCTTATTTATTCTTGGTGGATTTTTTTTCGAATTTTTGTGGTCTCTCAATTCAAATGCAGGTAATTTGTTTATATTACATTAGAATCCTTTGGCTCTGTACCACTAATTTTGAACCGAATTACAACTTCCATAATAAGCAGCAAAATCTCTTTAAATTCTTTCAAAAGGCAGATTTTTTTATTAGACAGCACGAGATAGCAATGCATACTCAAAATTTAAAAAAAAAATGAGGATGGCCAAACAAACATTTTTTTAACCAATTATTTATTTTTATCTCGATAGGAACTTTTCGAGTGTCAATGAAATGGCTAAAAAATATCCCTAGATCTACTTTTAAGCATATACTTTTCAGATATACAATTGATTTTTCTTCAAAATTGAAAGATCTTTAAACGAAAATCATAAAAAATACAATTGTTTGAGTACAGCAGAAGGCGCTATTTTGAATTTATCAAAATGTTCACCTTCATTCATGACAAAACATTTTTCTTGGCAATAATTTAGCCTTTTGATTGACAACTGAAAAGCGGTCATCGAGAAACAAAGAAACAATTGGTAAACATGTTGCATGCGAATCTTTCAGTGCTTTACTGCACATGTTAATATTAACCGATTTAACTCAAAGTTGACTAATTTTAAATTTCTAAAAACTTAAATTCTACGGTCAATACTTTAAATTTGATGTTGATTCCATTCCAGTATATCTGTTTAGAACTTAAGATCAAGAGCAAACATGTTAGTAACATCAAGTTCATTAAAAGATTCGACTTTTAAACGCGTCGTCCATTCATAAGTTACGTTAGTTCTAAGTCTGTTAAAGTAACTAAGAATTAAACAAATAATGAATGAAACATTTATTATTATGTCGCATCTTGTTACTTTGAGATTCAAGTGCAACAACGTTTATACCCGCAGTTTAAAACGTAAAGGTTCACTTCTATCCTCCTGGGAGAGAAACCTACCACTGTTTCTTAAAGGAGGTGTTCCAGTGTATATTGTTTTGTTTTAACAGGTTTAATTAGCTTACTTATTACAGGGTCAAATTTTACAATTATTTAAATGCTTCCGATAATTTTACATTATTAGTATAAAAATCAATTAGATAATCCATGGACAGTTAAATTTGATCGCGTCAATATTTGCACATTAAAGCATATACTGTACGTGCAATCATCTTGCAATCATAGACTGATTCACATTGAAGAGCTTTCATGAACTGTTCTAGCGCTAATCTTAGACAAAAATTATGATTGTTAATAATTGATCCACAGCTTAGGTTACTAATATGAAAGAGTGAAATAGATGTTCCTGCATTTGAAGTGTCAATTTTAAACACAAAAAATTAATTACAACTTTCTTAGGCCAGTCTGCTACTATCAACTTTACAGATAAAAGGCCTCTCGTAGTGACGAGGGTACAAAACCAACTTAATAAACTCCACGCCTCTACGGTCAATATCTGAAAGAAATATAATTTATTAAAATAAATCTAAACATCACACCAGTATTCCGATCCTCAAAAGTAATCTAGATTCCTGTGTAGGAATTAATTGTAACATTTTTGACACAGGAAAACAAATAAAGGCACAATCAAAATTTGCATCGTTCAAAATGAGATGCAACAAATTTTACACTGTAACATGCCATTGATTGCTGAGACGATTTTAATAATGCCAGCCACCTCCAGCAATGGCAACCGACGTCTGACTTCACGACGGTAATCACCACCTCCACCGAGCAACCAGGAGTAGGGACAATACCTCATAAGACTGTGCAGGACCTGAAAAATTTATTCATTCGCCAGCTGATATGGCGAGCTCCTAAATATAAAATACAAATCGAGAAATTGAATCAGAACTGCATTCGTGGAAAAACTACCACACAATGATCACATTGTGACCCATTTGTGGGCGATTCTCGGCTGTAAACACTGATATTCCGAAAACTCCGCATTCCCAGGTAAACACCGAAAATCTACAATAGCCCCGATGAAAGGATCGGATGACTTGCGCTTCGCGATCACCTAACTTTGCACAGTGCGAGTACACAATTTCTCCAAAATTCGCCATTCTACGAGACGGTGATAATGAAGACATTTCTAGTCATTCACCGTGGTCCCACTCTAATGTTTTTTTGGGGGGGGGGGGGTACTTATAGATTGTGACAATATGTGAGATCCGCGCAACCTAGGGGACGCAGCAAGAACTATTGTCTACAGTAACGACACCCCTCCTTTCCTTCTCACCTTAATTTTTAGGCTATGTTGACTTCTCTTTCTGAAATAAATACATGAATAATAATAACCAATAAAACAAACCAAAAATTGAACAAAATAAAATCTATCATCGATCAAATGCAATCAAATGTTTAAGTCTGTTGCAATGGATCTATCATATAAAGATTCCGACAGACTAACATTTGATTGTTCATTCTATCAGAACGATTCCAACAGACTTTAACACTTTATTGCATTTGATCGATGATCGATTTTATTCGGTTCCATTTTTAGTTTGTGTTATCGGTGAAAATCCATTGTGAATCCAAGTTAATCACGCAAAAAATATAATTCTTGCAGCTACAGTGAACTTGAGCAGACGTGAGCAGACGATAGAACGTTTATCGTCTGCTCAAGTTCATTTCGAATTCTGAATACACACGAGCACCATCTAGGGGACGTAGCAATTACTATAATTCGTTCACCACTTTTCTATGGGAGTGGGCACACCGTGTTGTCATTTGAGTAAGCTTGCAAATCGCGTTAATAATTCTAATGATTTTCGTTTTTGCATTAGACGCGCGTGTCAGTTTTGTGAAGAGCGACGAGCCGTGAAACATTTGCGCTACTTTTGCGGCGCCTGGTCTGCCCATTGTCTGTTATAATGTTGCATATAAAAACTCGTAACTTGTCATAACCTGATCATCTATTTACTGTATTTTATTCAATTACGGATAAATGTGTTATAAGAATGGAGGGGCATCGATTTATAGCTCCGAACTGTAGTTTAGAGTACTACTCAATCCGCTCAAATGAAGTAAATAAAAGCGTTGCTCCGTTTCAGTTATGGCAGTAAGTATCACGATTTGTTTATGTCAATATCCTTTAACTTAGAATAATCAAATCGCTCTGAAGACTTTATGACTACATAGATTGATTTTTTAATCGTGGTATATTCTTTTTGTTGCTGTACATTTAGATTATTGTGTTGATGTGTGAAATTATAGTTTTAATAGTTTTTGAAATTAAAAACATATTTTGAGACACTTGCAATATATTTATGTGCAATCACATTACTTCATTAATAAACTCAATCATTTAAGCAAATTATAATTGTAAAATAATTATTTTTGCAGGCATAATGCTACAAGAAACCTAAATTTAAACCAGGGGTTTTGACATCAGAATTTTCAATCTTCTCTGAGCATTTTTCGAAGGATGACAAAAAACCTCGTAGTCTAATGAAGCATCATTTTGTGACAAAGGATTCTTGCATGTGTAATAAAAAAGTCAGTCTTCAAACAATACTCAGGTCATGTTGGAAATTTAGATGCCAAAAGCCCTGGTTTTATTTTAGGTTTCTTGTAACATTAATACAGCAAGGAAATAATTATTATATAGTTTGATACTTGGATTTATTATTAAATTAATGGAATTGTAATTAAATTTTGAAACTCTGAAATAAGTAAAAACTTCTGTTAATGTTGCTTTTACAATATTCTTAATGATAGTGAGTTCTTAAAATATTTAAAAAATGTTTAAATCTATTAAAACAATAATTTTACATACTATCATAATAATCTAGAAAATACCTTTCTTCCGAAAATTTATAAATATCTTGTAGCTATCATTGCGCATACGGTATATCCAAGCTCGTTAACATCAGAGGAACTTGCACCTGGCATACATTAACTACAAACAAGTGCTTCCTTCCGTGTAACATTAGTATTTACTTGAAGTCTTAAAAATTTACAAAATAGACCTTGCGCATCATTGACTTTTGAAGTCGAACGATGATCTTCATGGGTACACGTATCAAGTATATTGTTTATGGACAGCCAAGTATAACTAGATCAAAACGAATCACGAATAACATGATGATGAGGATGGTTGTTAAGTGACCCATCTTCTATACATGGGTGACATGAAGCTATACGCCTGTTTAGAGCAGAAACTGCAAAAAGTGATCAATGTCACAGAGCAGTTTTCCGATGTTACCCAGATGGAGTTCGAACTGGATAAAGGCAGAACAGTGCATTTTACTAGACGGGAATTAGGGAACGTAGAGCTGGAGCACTTTTTTGAAAATTACATCTAAAAAGACTTCTCTCAGGTATGACTCACTCCATGGCCATGATGAAAAAAATCTGGTTTATCCAAAAAAAGCGTAAAAAGATAAAGAAAAATATTTGGCAATAAAAGTTTCGCTGCAACGCGAGCCTTTGAGAAGGCCAGCGACTGGTGATCTTTGAGACTTATCCTCCAGCCGAACATTGGAGCAGCGGCTGAACTATCCCAGGCAAACCCAAATTGGCTAGATCGCTCCTCCTGGGAGTCCCACTTGTCCAGTGGGTGAGAAGCGTATTACAAAAATAATAATTATCTGTACTTATGAGGGTTAACTATTTTCGGTGATGTATATATTCATGTAAATACGAGATTGTTCTGCCTCGTAATGACCGTAGGAAGTTAAGGTTTATTAGGTTGTGGTTTGTACCCCTGTCACTACGAGATGCCCGTTATGATGAAGTAGATATTAGAAAACTGTCTGACTGATGATCTAATTATTTTCCTCTTTTATAATTAATACTTGTAATGCAGGAAAATGTATTTCACTGTTTCATGCCAGATAGATAAGCAATGAATTAGTAAGTAACATGCCTCATTTCTGTATAACATTTGCGCTAAGACGTTTTCGTAAATGCTCTTTAATGAAAATTAGTACATTTAAGGAGTAAGTTTGGGTACAGTGATCTTTATAAAATTGCAACAATTAATATTTTAAGTAATATTTCCCCAATATCCGCGCCAACTTGCCCGACTATTACGCTCTTTCAGAAGAATCTAAGTTGGTGTTTTGTCGATATAGCGTCGATGATAAATAAGCATGATCTTCCATTTCGATTATCCTTGATTGTACAATGTAATAGGCTGATAAAAACAAGGGCAAGGAAACAACAGGACGCCAAGATGAACTCCGAATAAATCTCACCTGTCAAGCCGACCGGGTTCGGGTGTATAATTTCAAATAGTTGTCATTCATGATAAAGGGAAAATACTGTTTATATAGTTTGTGGTATTTCTGTCTGTTCTTATACATATTGGATATAACCTGATAATTCCTGTTCCATTTACTTCGTGGGAACGCCCACGTGCCTTTATCTAGGAAAACACAGGTGAAAGAAAAACCAAAAGAGATATTAGAGGGCGATGTTTAGAATCTCTTGGTAGTAATCGATCAGTTATTGGTAATCCTATACATAATCAGATCGAGTGATTCAATATTCTTTAATACGATATCTGGTAGTAACTCATAAATGTGAAAGCGACATTAGAGTCTGAATACTTTTTATAATATTATGAGTTTGTGAGTCGGGATAGAATATCTGAGTAGTAGGTAAATTGAAAATAAGTTGTGTTATATGGTTCTGAGATCCTTTCGATCATAAATCTGTGTTTACAAATTCCTGAGATCTTTCAAAGTGAATTTTTGATTTTGTTAACTGAATTCTTGAAAACTATTTAATTTTGTAATTTTAAAGAAAAATAAGAAGTCAATACCTCTATCTCCCTTGATAGTTAAAGCCAATTACCCCAACAAGCATTCAGAATTTTGTGGGTCAAAGCTAAAAAAATGGGACTAATATGAGGAGTAAATACAAAGATGTTCGCAACAGAATATTCGACGTTAATTTCAGAGCACTTTATGTTCTTTTCTTTTCTTACAGTTTAAATCTTTCTATAAATAATTCTGCCAAATTTGTTGTTGGAGCTGGTGACTTTTTCGGAATTATGGAACAGGAATATAATTTTCTTTCGGCGACAACTAAAAGAGGAACAGTTTTTTCTAAGTATCTTTCGAGATTTGCAGTAAAACCGGTGTCTGATATACGTTCGTTAAATAAAACGAATACAGTAAATTGATTTCGTTATCAAATGTGTACAATTTTTAATGCGTTAACAGAAATAAATGAAAACTGAGTACGACCTCCCTATCTGCCAATATGCGTAGTTTCTAGCTATTGGAATCAAAAGCTTTCAATTTACCTGAGATATTGCATGACTCATACATTTATATTTTATTTCTAATTTCCATTTTATTTATTGATTATTCAATAATCAATAAGAAATAAATTCTAAGTTTCGCATGTGTGACAAAAAGCACTATCTTTACACAAAAATGGCTGCAGAGTTTAATACTAAACTTATTTTGATACATTGACTTGATAATTTTAAGGCTTTTAGGTCTAACGCGCAGATGTCATAAAAGATTCCAGCTAAAGAGACTTTCCTTTGTAAAATATAAAATCCATTACCTTCTTTATTTTACTATTAAATCATTTTTCTGACCTAAATATTGAGAAATGGCATTAAATCTATCTCAAATTAGTATAATGACTATACAGAAGTAATTTTTAATTTGTTGAATTAGGGTATAAATTTCTATTGATATGATATACAAAGTCATAATCAAGAGCAATTTTTCATAATTTCTAATGATTAGTTCTTCAAATTCATGTTTTTTGAAAAATATGAGACAAATTAAGGTACGAATGAAAATAATCGAAATTATCAAATCGCTTTAATGTATTTAAACTATTTTTTAATACAAATACGGTATGAAAATATCTCAATGTATAGGCTCAATTCTTTGTGGCAGAATAGTATGACAATATGCTTCTAGTGAGATAATCTGATGATGGGATAATCATGCCATGTTGTATTTATACTTTTATGAACAGCCTTCACGCCTAATGTTTTTATTTCACTTAAAATTCTTTTGACTCCCCACGAGGTTGGCAATATGAATATATTATTTATACATTTTTTCGGTAAAAATTAATAACTCTTGAAAAACGGAAGGAAATTATGAATCCGACCCTAACTTCAGGGTACCATTTTCCTTCATAAAAATTAACCTTGGCAGTGTGAAAGGAACACTGACGAAGCTACATCTTTTTTGTTAGAAAAAGGTGTAGCATTTAGTTTTCTTTTAAATTTATACTTTTAAAAATGCAACTTGTTTTAAAGGTTTTTATCCGCCAAAGGTGATTAACGTGAAAGAATTATAGACGTATATGAAAATGAGCCCCTTCATTTAGAACCTCATTTACAACTCGTGATATGCCAACATACGATTGTTCAGGTACTTTAAACAAAAATTTAATCCTTTATTCTTTTGTTTCAGAATTAAGTTCACAGTCTAAGCGTTTGCTTGATGATGACCTTAATATTAATGTTACTCGATCTAGACCGTCTTCTTCTTCTTCCCCGGGAAACTCTAATTTTTCAGCCAAGTCTCTACCACCTGCCAAGTCACCTGTTCGTGATGGGTCCAGATCTACTACTCTCGAGCAAACTTTTCCCAGCGTACTTGGATTTAGATTTAAAGATCTTGAATTGATTCGACTTGTTTCCCACAAAAATTTGAATCAGAAATTCGAACTTCGAAGATACGTTTTTCCTCCCGACAAATCAATTCTATTGAAAACAAAAACTCGTATCCTTCATCCCATGCCAACCACAGAACAAATTGTATTATCAACCTCCGATGGCGACGTCTGCGCAGTATTACAAAAAAGAGCAAGCAGAAACACGGTTCTTCGTGGCCTTTTTATAGCTGATTTTGAGTCATCAAAACGAGTGAAAATAAACATGAATAGCGGGGCGGTTAAAGAAATGACCGCAGAAGAAATCGCGATATGTCCAGAATCCCCCAACGATCTAATCGCAAAAAGTTATGCAGTATTAAGTATGTACACCATAATTCTTGATATATTTAATAAATTTAGAAAAAAATGCAGTTCACTTGCTACATTTTTCAATAATGAAAACATTCAGTTTACAATGCGTGACTCTAAATCTTGAAGATACTAAATTTTCCATTTTTAACCAACACTTTAATTGAACATTTTTTAAAATGTATTTTTGACAATTTAAGAACTAATTTTTCTTTTTTGTTGCACTTGAATTTTATTTTATTGTTCCTGGTACACATTTTTCTTAAAGAAGAGTTTTAAGTTTGGTATGTAAAAGAAGCCTGATAACCTATTCATTTTTGTACCACTAGTTTTCTCAACTTTCAAATTGAAACATAAGAGATTTTTTATGTGTTAGGGAAACTCATCTAACGCGAATCGCAGTCTCAGGCTTTCGCTGTAGGTGGGATGGTACGGTTATTAATTTTGATTTAGGATGAAATTTATTTCTGAATGACAAAACATTATTTTCGCATTAGAAGGTTTAAAATTTAAAAAGAATCATTATTTAAATAATATTAGTAAGAATTTTTGTAGGTATTAAGGTCCTTATTATATTAAAAGGAATAAAAAACGAAATTACTAGAAAGTTCGTTTATTGATATTTGACGTTACGGCTATCATTGCGTGCTTTTTTTAGAAAATCTAAATAAATAATATATAATTGACAATCATTAAATTAGAACTTATTATAACCAAAAAGTAAAAGAAATAGATATACATGTGTTAATTTTCTTGTAAAAAACAAGAATATTCAATTTTGGAGTGAAAAATTATGTTAATAGTGGAGTCAATTTTAAAAATAATCATGATGTGTGTAACCAATTCAAATAAGAAAATACAAAATCGTATAATGCAAAAGCCACAAAAAAATTAAAGAGACTTTGTCATTAGGAAACCACATCTCCATTAATTAAAAAACAAATCTTCAAAATGTTTTTGAACAACGACGAACATAGGAGAAAGTAGATAAGATACATATATTATTGCGGTGAAATCTGCTAATTATTTAAATAGCGTTTTTTTCCATTACATTTTGCCTTACTGTATATTCTTACCAATCTTACAAATATTATTGAATTTTTTATATCGTAGCTCATTTTTTTAGCAAAGCACTCCCTGTAACTTAACTGAATATATTTTTTTTTAATTTGAGCTGTGCCCCACAATTACAACCTCATTTACAACTCGTCATGTACGGACATAGGATTGTGTAGAGAACTAAAACAAAAAATGTTATCCTGTATTTCTTGTTTCAGAGATAAGTCCACCAACTTCTCCTGGCAGGCATCTTCCAAACACAACTGAATCTCTTGCCACAAGTCATTATTCTGCCAGGTCTCAAACACCTGTTGAGTCACCTCTTCGTAACAGGTCCAAGTCGCCTACTCTCAGGCAAACTTTTCCCACCATATTTGGATTTAAATTTGAAGAGCTCGAATTTATTCGACTTGTTTCCCACAACTATTCGAATCAGATATTTAAACTTCGAAGATACGTTTTTCCAACCGACAAACAAATTCTATTGAGAACAATAACTGGTATTGTCAGCCCCATGCCAACCGGAGAACAAATTGTATTATCAAAGCCCAATGGCGACGCCTGTGCAATACTAGAAAAAAGAGCGAGCAGAAACACAATTCTTCGTGGAATGTATACAGCTATTTTTGGGATTACAGAAAGAGTGAAAGTAAACATAAATACCGGCGCGGTTGAAAGTTTATCAGCAGAAGAAATTTTGAATTGTCCATTATTTGCCAGTAAATCAATAACAAAGTTTTATAGAGTATTTCGTGCGTAAACTACAACCTTACTACAGCGTTCATGTATTTTTTAAACGCACGAATCAGACAGTTCTAGTGCTTTTAGCTTAGGCGTTACGGTTTCTCCACGTTTATGCACAGATACTTTAAAATTGAAGTTCAAAAATAGTTTTCTACATTTAAAATTTTATTTTTTTACACTTCACAAATTTTTCAGAACTAATATATCAAGATATATTCAATATTACAAATTACGTGCCACTGGATATTGTGCCATTTAAAATAAGTTTGATTTCAAATTTTTCATGTTCAGTTCTCTGTTAACTTTTCCAGAACCATTCAGTTCACAGCGCATAACTCTGCATTTATCTGGATAGAAAACTTCCCCTGCTTGTATTACAGCTTCTTTGGCTTTCACGGACACACTCTTTTGCGACCTACGATTGTAAAAATAATACCGCAGTTCTTTAAAGTCTCTTAAATAAACAACTGAAATTTTTGGTACATAATGTGAATTTTCTATTTTGTCTTACACTTCTAGATACACAGAACTCTAGCTTTTAGCCCACTCACCCGTTTTCGGCCTTCCTAGAACTCCTGGCCCATATTAGTTTCTTAGGGGGGCATAGCAAAAGCCGATGCGACTGTCGTTTTGAAAGGGCCTCAGTGCAATATCTCCAGGTGTTTAGAAAATTTTTAAAAAATAATTATTTAAACAATTATATTATTTATAATTGTTAAAAATATATTTAACAGTTGTGGTAAGCAATTCAGAGTTGTTGAGTGGAAAATAACATACCTTGAAGTATCATGAGTGAAAAAAAATTTTGAACAATGCAAAAAAGTTAGTTTATACATTGTTTTTGCCTCCTCTATGCACAGCTTTACGATATCCCATGGCGCATATGGATTTGATTATTTATCATTCATTATAAAAAAACCAATGCCCTAAAGAAAAAGTGAAGATAGTTCTGGATTCTTCTCGGCAGTATCTCCAGGTGTTTTTTACATTAAAAAAAAATTAATTATTCAAACAATCATGTAGTTTATAATTTTTAAAAATTAATTTAACAATTGTGGTAAACAATTCAGTGCTGTTGTGTTATTTTAAACATTGTTTTTGCCACCTCTACGCACACGCCTTTACGATATCCCATGGCGCATATAGCTTTGATTTTTTATCTTTCATTATAAAAAAAAACAAACTAACTTTTTCGCATTGCTTTAAATTTTTTTCCATTCATGATACTTAAAGGTATGTTATTTTTCACTCAAAAACTCTGAATTGTTTAACACAATTGTTGAATACATTTGTAAAAATCATATACATTATAATTGTTTAAATAATTAATTATTTTAGAAAATAAAAAGAAACCTGGAAACAAACTGACAATGACAATGAACACAAGACTGTAGGTCAGTTCAATTATCAAAGGAAAATCCAGTCCAGCTACTAAAGGCAATGTAATGGGACTGCCTTTGCAATGTGAAGATTTTTCAAAGTAATGAAGGTAAAAGACATTCTGGACTACAAAAGATCCAGCCAACAAAGGCAAGACGTGTTATTATTTTAGCCGGTTAAGACAAGAATATAGATCAGTTGCATAACATAAGATGCTCACTCACATTGTCATTTTTCCTGAATTCCATACAGTTGTGAAACATAAGACGATCACTCAGATTGGAATTTGTTTCTGAAATTTGCTGTTTCCACTTTTTCATCCTTTGTCCATATCTCAGAAAATGCTTAGTTCCATTTGTTCTCATTTCTTAATACAGACTACTTCGGAATATATTCATCTACAACAGATACACTGTTTCGAAATGCCCGTTTGGAAATTTGGTCGTAGACCTTACCCGGTCCAAGCCTGGCAAACCTAGGCCCTGGCCTGGTGATCAATCCTGAGTCAAGCTAGAATGAAACGCTTAATCTGGACAGGACCTGGCTCGATCGCCGCGCCTGGCTCCAGCTTCACCCTAGTTCAATATCGATTCCTAGCCATTTTCTTATAGGACTACATTTTTTTATGCAACTATTTATGGAACCACTACCAGAAGTATCTGTGGTATCCTCAATCTTGTCGACAATGGGATTTCATATGCTCTTGGAAGTTTAGGATTTATAATATTATCCTCATTTACAAAAGGCATTTAATTCCGGGGTCATTCAGTCTCTCTTCAGGTTCTGATTCCAGCTCGTCGACTGCATCACCATCTACACAATCAATCACAATACACATACAATCATTTCGTGCCTAATACTTTTTAATTACATAAATAATTGTTTACAGCTGCATAAATATAATATAGTTATAAGATTGTTATTTAGAGGTTAGAATTATGCTAGCTTAATGTCTTATTATAATTTAAAATTAATTTACTAACTTTCGAAATCCACGCGTAAGTATCGCAATTCTTCGTTGTGGTAATCTAAATGGTCCTCCTCAAGTGATACAAGATAATACTTGTATATGTGTTAATTGCAATCGAAGTATTAACTCGGAAATACGTGAAGTAGAGCCGAATGAAGAATGTTTAAGACTAAATGTAATTAAGAACAAGAGGCATGGTACTTGCATATTTTGCAATCGGTTGGAAGATTTTGTAAGACTTTCTATTGAGTGCCGGGTTAATATTTTTATTATAAAAAATTGTCATGTGTCTGAATCAGCTAATTACTGTTTTCAGCATTTATACAATAAAGGCTTCATACCGCATATTTTATTGGACGGTTAGCAATTCTTAAATAGGCCTTATCCTTAACCTAATGGCAACTTTCGTTATGTGAGAAAAAAGGATCACCTAACATTTTTATGTAAAGTGCGTCAAAACTATTCCGATGATTTTTTAAGTCATCTTTCGATTTCGTAGTAGGCCAGCTGTCAGCCTGACTATTGCTACTGTGCGAAGATCACTGATGTTACGTTTTGTTCCTCACAGTATTGAATTAAAAGCAATTACAAGAGAGCAATACATAGAAAGACATGTGACGGATTTTACAAATAGGCTCTATAATCCTAACCTCAATCATCCTGTTGCAATTACATGCATCGATGGAGGTCTTCGAGAATGGTTTCAAAATGTGGCCATATTAATAGTAGATCGTGGCTATAGAGATATTTTACCTTTACTCGAGAACTTGGGTAATGATTGTAAAAAGCCCACGCTTCTGCAGCCCGGTCAAAGTCAATTTGATACTCAAGCTGCAAATGACTCTAGAATAAGTATTCTAGACTTCTATCGAATTGTCGGCGTGATTCTTAATAAATATCGTGAACCAATCGCTATGGAGAGAGCAACTGCTGAAGCAGCGGAAATAATGTTAAAAAAGTCTCGTACGCCTAATGTTATTCAAGGTAGAGTTGAAATAGACAACCTTTACACGAGAAATAAACGGTGGGCTTCATTAAAGGCAAATCCTGCACCCTACTTTCCAAAACTCGATTTCAATTATTTGATGGACCTTAAATTGTAATATATCAACTAAAGCTTGCACCTGCTTACATACAAGACCTAACTTAAAACCGACCAGCTGACCATTTACTCGTTTTGCCTCAAAGAAGTCATGTGACAATTTTGGGAATTTTACTAATTCCTAAGATCGTCATTCTGTGAGATAAAACTCATTAAGGTCCATTGCACTCCAAATATAATTTCTTTTAAATTGTTTTATCCTCGCTGCATTGGTTCTTGCAATTAACAAGTTGCCAATGCAGACTGGGTTTCAAGAATTGTCAGAGTATATGGGCGTTCTCTTTCGCTTTAACCGAACCAAGTCGCCGTTTTTGCAGTGATATTCAAAGCTTCGCACACTGGTATTCTTGTGTTCCCATAAGAATGGTTTGCGCAAGGATGAACGGGTAACCCTCTAGTATAGCCTTAGCCTATCAAAGCTGAGACGAATTGGCAATTAAGGGAAATGGAATGAAAGTTTATAATTGATTTTTTTTTTAATGTTATTCAAAACACCCTTAAGTCCTTCACTGCCATCCTTACCTAGATTCGTCGTGATCTACGGTGAACTTCGAAATAATTCATTGTGGGAGAGATTTGAAAACCAAACGGCTACTTCTCGCTAATGCTTGGTGTCGACTGTTTCGCACAGCGGTACTTGATACCTATATAACCCATTCGCCCAGGAATTCGCAAGTCCTTGCAAGTCACTTGCTCGATTCAATTGTAATCGAGTGAGACTACAATTTGGGACGAGCACATAAGTCAAATGAATTTAAGACACATGATTGTCAATCAAATAAATTATTTATATGAAACACATGGAATAAAATATGCGAACGAGTTCCAAGATTATTTTTTTGATTGATTTTGAAAAGGAATATTATTTACCTCCGTCTGTCCGACTGGAAAGAACGGATTTAGAAGTGTTTTTACAGATATGAGAGGGAACATGCAAAAGGTTAATGTTATTATGACTTATCGAGTTAAGGTTTGTTTGCGTATGTAGATTCTCTGAAGGGTGGTTCCGGATGTGCAGTATAGAAGGGAGTTTGGTAATAGATCCTTGACCCTAAGAGTATACGGTGATCCAGAGTATCCGGTGATTCAGAGAATTGATGATCAACCTGGAGAGCACTAGCTCGAGAGAGTTGAACTACTGGTTGAGCTGAGCCGCATCAAACGGTTGAGCACTGGTACCGCAGGACTGCTCAAAATACTGGCGAAAACCGACGGATAACTGCGAACTGAGAACTTGAGGTCTGACGAATTGACTGCAGTACACCTGTTCTAGAGCTTTTATACACAGTGTTGTAGGAGGAACATCCTTAAAGATCCAAGCGTTGCCATATAAACTACCCTCATTGCTATTATTTTTTATGACTAGCTGGACAAATCATTAATTGTCCCTCTGGCTGGCTAAACCAACCCTTGAAAAGACTTTATAGCTTCCTTTATTTCCAGTTACTGGGAAATTCGTAAGATCCACAATTCTGACCCTATTGGTAGGCCCGCGTGTGCTCTCGTCATAGTAACCGTGCTTGTCCGTTCTATTCGTATTCAATGGGCCGATAAATGAATTAATTATGTGTATAATGATTTGTATTTTACATGAGTACAAGTCACTTTCTGTTTAGACATAAATAAAAATGGCATTTTTATAATAAATTAAAAATAAACATGTTTCTATGTTTTTATTAACTTACGTGCATTTAAATAATTATATTAAAAATAAAAAAATTACTACAAACGGTTAGTTTTTACTTGTTGATTACAAATTTGAGCTTCTTTTCGCATCTGCATCATGTTATATAAAAAATATGAATTTTTCATGGGGAAATAAAATCTGATGATCAAAGATCTTTTCTTAAAGAACTTGATTTTTCTCTTTGAACCCTAAAAAAGCAGAAACTTTATGCAGAAGCGTCATTCCTGCATTTGAAAATGTCTTAATTAATTTAAAAACAAAAGAAACCACCGAAAAGATAATATAATATCCATATAAATAACGAGGTTGCAAATCATCATAGTGACTAGTGTAAAAATATAATAATAATAAATTATTTTCTAATTCGTCTGCAAGCTAAAATGAACATTAATGTGAAAGTAATTCTGCTTTTCACGCTAAATGATGTTTTAAAAGGAAACCAAGAAGAAAATTGTAAACATCGAAAATCGAATTAGGCTTCCATTGACCCGAAATCTTAATTATACTGAAATTTTAGTATTATAATTATGCAGAATAAGCTCAAATCACTCTCGAAGTATTCAAGATCTTGAAATCAAATGTATGTATTTAGAAAAAAATTAATTAAATCACATAAGTTGAAATTTTAGTAAATTTATAATAGTCTTATATTTAAAAGTCAAGTGATTAGTTCGTCACATCCCTTTATGTCTCAGTGCCACAACATATTATTAATGACATTCATATTTGGTGATAAAAAGAATCTTTGGGAGTTTTGTTAACAGCGATTGAAAATCGAAGTGAGAGAACAATAGTTTTGTTTAAATATGGCCTGTTTTTCTCTTAGTATTTTCTAAAACGTTAGATTTAACATATAAAAAGATAAAATTCGTTTCTACAACCCTTTGAATATTCTAAGCCTGTATTACTATATGTATATTTTGGGTCGAGACCATCACAGTCCCTGACCCTTGACTGATCCCGTTGCGTCCCCTTATAAGCCTTAAGCGTGGCCCCAAAGTTCTCTCCGTAGAAAGAGGACCGCGGCCACGCTGTTGGCCGATATTTCAGACTCACTGATGCAGAAACTACCTGTGAGTACTACACGTTTCCCCGCAATTGCGGGGCAGTGACATAGGATATGAGTGGAAGTCTCATTGTCTTTTCCCCACAGACCACAGAGGGGATTTTTCGCAAGCCCTATCTTATGCCTGTGGTACTGGAGGTTTTCGTGTCCTATAAACATTTCTGTTAGGATTTTGACTTCCTTCCTCCCGAGATTAAGAATTTCTTTCGCTCGATGAGGGTTTAGCTTTGAGCCCAAGATTGTTTTAGCCTGTCTGCAGCTAGAGACCGCATACAACTCATTCTGATGTTCCTCGGTTAGCCAGCAGTTAATATCTTCAGTAACCGACCTACTAGAAACGCCCACAACTGGTTCAGGTCCCTCCCATATTAGCAGCGACGTAGTCGTCATTCCATTCAGAGCCGTGATAGTAGCCCTGCTATCCGAGCAGATACGAATGCTTTTTTTCCCGCCGTACTCCATTGCCTTACAGGCGCATTGGAGCACGGCCATAATCTCAGATTGTAGAACTCTTGCGTACGATCTTGTCGCAATTGTGAAGCCCATTCCGTTCCTTCTACGGTATACAGCTGTTCCAGCGTTCTCTTTGTTCCTGGAACCATCTGTACACCAGCTGTCTCCGTCACTGGGCATGTGTGCCTCACTCTTAGCCCATTCCTTTTTTGTGGATAGGCTAACCCGGTATTTCTTGTCGAAGGAGTAGTGGCAAGTGGACATTTTGTCCCTGGGCATGCTCAGTGTCGGCCTCTTCGTGATGTCGATTGGTATCCGTATAACCGTCGAGATACTGCTATCGCTTACCATATTTAGTCTCCAATCTGCCTTCGCAGCCGCGGCTTTTATGGTGAGATGGAGGGACTCCAATCCTATTAGTGCCCCCAGGGCCATTGTTGGTGTCGACTTCGAGGCACCAGTGATACCTCTCAGAATCAGTCCCCTGATTTTTTCCAGTCGGGACTTCACAATAAAAAGTTCGACCCTGGTCCACCAGACGTCTGCCGTATAGGTTAGTCTGGGTCGCCGGATCGCTGTGTAGATCCACATAAGTGTCACCGGTTTCCAGCCTCAGCTTTTTCCTATGGATTTTCTACAGATCCAAAGAGTCGCTACTAGCTTTCTGCACTTGTTTTCCAAGTGCTCGTTCCATGACAGCTTCTTATCCAGGATGACTCCTAGATATTTGGCTTGCCCTTTGATTTAGAGTTTTTATCCCCCCAGTTTCAATATACCCGTAGTTCCCCACCTGCTGCTTCTGATGAACACAACTGCATCGGTCTTACTCGGATTGACGCGGAAGCCGTGATTCGTGAGTAGATGAAGCAATTTATGCACTACCAGGCACCACAGCAAGGGAGATAGAACGCCCCCCTGCTATGTGGCAGGTCCATTCCACGACTGCAATAAGCACCCCATGTGCGATCATAGCCGTCCTAATCACCTCTCCAGAGGTGTAGTTAAAGGCTCCTTCGATGCCCATGAAGGTTCCAATCGCTAGACCTTTCTGCTTCAGTTGTCCTTCAATTAGGTCAACTGTAGTGCTCAGGGCCATTTCAGTTGAATTACCAGCCCTATAGGCGTGTTGTTGCTTGTGAAGAGGACTACTTGACAATACTTTATCGAGGATATATCTATCCATGCCGCCGGAACATAACGCAAAGTAAGACTAGCCCTAGCAAGTGCCACCAAAGGCCCAATGATGATCTCATCAGCTCTCTGTAAGAGGACTGGGTATATACCATTCAGGCCGGGAGCCTTGTAAGGAATGAAGGGTTTCAGGGCCTACCTGACCCTGGCTGTGGTTACAATCTCGTTGGCTAGCCATCGTTTTGGGCCCAAGTGGGCGACAGGCGACTTTGATGGCCTCAGAGGTGTCGTCACCCCACCTCATAACTTTTTAAAGCTCGGAAAATGTGCCTTGATCAAGTGAGCCAAGGTATCCCCGTCTGACTCTGAGTATCCCTCACCGGGCAATCTTCGAGTCCCAAGAATAGCATCCGGAATTCGAGAAAGCAGCTTATCCAGTCTGACCGCCTCTGCTCCCTTCTCGATATTAGTGCAAAAGTTGGTCCAGCTTTCATACTTTGCCTTGCGTATTGCACTCCTATACTCATCCCTCATCGATGTGAATAAAGTCCACAGTTCCTTCGTTTTGCCAGAACTGGCACTTCAAAACCTCTCTCTGGTTTGCCTGCGAGTCTCTTCGAGTTTCGAGTTCCACCAGTGTGTCTATCCAGCCTTTCGGACTTTCGAAGGCTTACAATTACTTTCATTAGTGGATTTGATGGCTTTCGTGAAAAACTCGGATTTTTGACCAATTTAGGGCCGGTGGGCACAGCGGATTCCATCACGAACTCTATCAGTGAATGATCTGAGAGAGTGGGTTTCGTCTGACACTCTCCACCTCTTTATGTTATCTGTAAAACTGCCGGTACAGAGAGTGATGTCAATGTGCTACCCCACAGGGTATGGTGGGAGTTAGCATCGCACCTCAACAGAAGAGTAAGACACCTTACCTTGTAGTATTCCACGAGTGTACGTACCTCCACTGCTGGATTGGTGTCGCTGTCATATGGACCATCAGGTCTCTGGAACATAGCTTAAACAGCGTGACAACGTTGATTCCCTTCGCCAGTATACATGCCCTTGAATTGACCGCCTTACGGTCCCTGTAACAAAGACCAGCCCCCCCCCCCCCTAAGCCCCTGATGGTATCTCGAACTAGCCAGGGTTCATGGCTTAGTGAGACACCTGTGTGCCTCACAGCCTTGCCCCTCTGCAAAACTGCAGATGCGCATTTGCTGTCATGCAAGTTAATCTGGGGCAAAAGGGCCTGTTATTGAGGGCCGCAAGGGCCCCCGCCTGTACTGATCGGGCTGTGTATCTCGTGGTACTGTGAGGTAGTTGATGCCAAGTGGATAGAAATGAGAGCTGTAGCAGGGTTATATGTTGCAGTGTATGTTGTGTCGGGCGATTTCTCGGCTGTTAATGTAGGAATACTGATATTGCGTAAACTCCGGTTTCTCAAAAAAAAAACACCTAAACTGTACATTAGCCCTGATGAAAAAATCGAGTTACCTGCGCATTGCGAACGCCCAATTTTGCACAGTGCGAGTACGTACATTTTAGAACCTTCTCCTTTATACGATGCTTTCGTTTCGCGAGAATAATTTTGACCCAGAAATTAAAAATAATACAACACTGGACAGCGTAACAACCGTACCAAAAGCTAAATGGCACCTGGGTGAGTTCTCTCGAACAGCAACTGATATACCAGGAGACCTTTAAGTCCATACAGCCTTGTACATGTATGCGGGTCTTTAGAAAGCTGAACGAACCCCCTTTTTCAGCTTTTCTTTAAAACAACAATTATAACCCCAAACATAGTTGTAGTAAGTGCGTTTTAAAATAATCGAACGCGCAGGGCTCTCTACACTGGTTTGTGGAACCACGCCGACTACCTTTGATCTGGGTGAGTCAATCAAGAGTGCCGGTATACTACGATATCAGTATGTCTACTGAACTTCGACATTCAGCTTTCTCTTCACCCTGAAGATCTGGTTTAACTTGATAACGAGCATCAGAGAGATTTTAATAAAAATCCAAGATCTGGACTATCAAATGTCGTGTGTATAATTCATCGAAAGCTTTGGCATCTGCAAACCTGAAAACAAAACTACCGGCTGATCATAAGAGCAAAAGAAGGTTGCATCACCTTTCAGATAGATAACTATTAGGACGACACGATGAGCTCATTCCTGGATCTTGCCTTACATGATTGTTCATATCACTCGCCTTCGCTATTCCGCTCGAGAAACCTATACATACCTAAGCATGCCGCAGAGCCGTATTTATGACGTGAAATCTATAGAGGATATTCTTAAAACCCGATACGAACATCTAATCTGGCAGATTTCATCTTTTGAACTGTCGGCGAGGAACCAAGTATCTGCAACACTTTCTTGCCGCCCCGGTTTGTACTCAAATTAATTAGAGGCGTCCCAGGGACGAATCACTAGCTTAGATTACTAAATATTAGATCGTGGAACATATAATACTGAATATTAAATCTCTAAGCAATAGCATTATTATCGGTGCAGGACATATAGTCGCAAATTGCTCCTAAAGAACACAGCCTAGACTTTAGTACATGGGGTGAGCAAGGTGCAGCAAACCTTACCCATCTCTAACACTTGCTCCTGAAGACCCGGGTTAAGAAAGCACAGAAGAAAAAGTTTCGTGAACAGCTATTCGATAAAATGATACACGGCAAAGGAGAGAACACGATGGACTCTTGTTACTTAAGTATTTAGAGCTGGCCACAAGAATAAATGAGCAAAAATTTAACAGGCTTAAAACGCTCAATATCTGTAAAAAGATTTCCTTTGGCTGCTGAAATAGCAGCTATGAAAATGAAAGTGAAACAGCAGCTTCCTGCTGAAGGATTGCCTTTGAAATATGCGAACAACGGAGACCTGATTCAAGCTGTAGGCTTAGGTGCTAAGGATACTGATGATCAAGTATCGGACCGACTAGAACCACATACAGACATAAATAAAGATAATAATTATTCAATTATTATTGAATTTATATTTGATTATTTATATTTTATTTATTTATTTTTTCATCATCATTAGGAAATAAGGTTTTAGTTTTGGCAGTGTGACAAAAAGCACTGTCTTTAGACAGAAATGGATGCAAAGTTTAATGTTAAACTTATTTCGATGCATTGATTTGATAATTTCAAGGCTTTTAGGTATAACCTGCAGATGTCATTATGAAAGATTCCAGCTAAAGAAACTTTTTTCTGTGAATAATTAAATTCATTGTTAAGAGTAATTTTTCCTAATTTGTAATGTTTAATTGTTAAAATTCATGGTTTTTGCAAAAAATATAAGACAAATTAAGGTACGATTATGAATAATCAAAATTATCTAGTGACTTTCAAGTTTTTATACCAGTAACATATTGTTGATAATATGATCATAATTCCATGGTGTATTCATACTTTTATCAACGGCTTTCACGCCAAAAGTTTTATGTCAATAAAAATTCTTTTGACTACCTACGAGCATGATTATAAAAATATATCATTTATACATATTTCAGGTAGATATTTATAACTTTTAAAAAACAAATAAAGAAGTGTGCATCTGACCCTAATTGCAGGGTACCATTTTCCTGCAAAAAAATTAGCCTTAGTAATGTGACAGATAAACCGACACAAGGTATCGTTTCCTTCGGACTTGTGGTGAAAAAGGTCTTCTGCTGTTTGTTGTTTTTTCAGTCTTGCAGAAAAATACAAAATTTCTATTTACATATTAACTGTAATAACTGCGAAAAGGGGAGAAGCTACATTTTTTTGTCAAAAAAAGGATGTACATTTAGTTTACTATAAAAAATATATACTCTTAGATAATGCAATTTGTTTTAAAAGTTCTCATGCGCCAAAGGTATTGAACAGGCCAAAATTATAGACGTTTATGGAAATGCTCTCATCAATTAGAACCACATTTACAGGTCATGATCTATCAACATAGAGCGTCTTGGATAGTTAAAACCAAAATTGAATCCCTTATTTCTTGTTTCAGAATTAGGTTCACAGTCAAAGCGGTTGCGTGATGATGACCCTAATCTGGGAGTTATTGGACGTGGACCTTCTTCTTCCCCTAGAAGACATTGGACAGACGCAACTCATTCTCTTGCCAACTCTTATTATTCAGCCAGGTCTCCGCAACCTGCCGCGTCACCTATTTGTGATAGGTCCAGGCCTCTTACTCTAAGGCAAACTTTTCCCAGCGTACTTGGATTTAGATTTGAAGATCTTGCATTTATTCGACTTATTCCCCACAAACATCCGATCGGAAAATCGAACTCCGAAGATTCGTTTTTCCTCCCAATCAACCCATTAGATTGAAAACAATAAATTGTGTCCTATATCCCATACTAAACGGAGAACAAATTGTATTATCAACCTCCAATAGCGAGGTCTGCGCAATACGAGCAAAAACATCATGCAAACACACCATTCTTCTTTGAATTTTTATGCCTGGTGTTGATTAGCCAAAACGGGTGAAAATAAACATTAATAGCGGCATGGTTGAAGAATTAACCTCAGAAGAAATCGCGGAATGTCTAGTATCCCCCAAACTACCAGTCGCAAAGAGATATGCTGTCTTAAGTATGTACATTTTATCATTAATTAATTTTCATTTTTTTAAATTAAAATATTGTTGACCCTCAATGTAAAAAATTTGATAAGAAAGTTTCAATTAATAAATGATTATTAATTCTAGAAAAATACAAATTCAGTACAAATGTGTTGGTATGGGAACACTTAGTTGCTTAGCTTAGAGTTCTTAAATTTTTAATTATTTTCTTGAGACTAATTGTAACAAAATAAGAAGATTTTTAACTTTTGTGTGTAAAATAAGCATAATAACCTGTTAGTTTCCTCTACTAGTTGTTACCTCAACTTTCAAATTGAAGATGAGAGATTTTTAATTCAGTGGGGAATTCACCTAACGTGAATCCCAGTCCCAGACTTTCGCGATAGGTAGGATGGTACTGTAAGTAATTTTGGTTTAGGATAAAATTGATTTCTAAATGATTTAAATCATTCCTAATAAACGAAAAAATGTAAAATTTAAATTAATGAAGGATTTTTGAAGATATAGATGAAAAGGTATCTAAAAAAAAAACAAGTTTTCTAATATTTTCAGAATTAAAACATTGTAAGTCATTTTAATTAAAAAAAAAACATTATTTTCACATCAGAAAGTTTTAAATATATAAGGAATAATTATTTAAATAATACGTGCAAGCATTTTTGTACGTCTTATGGTCTTTATTAAATTAAGAGGAATAAAAAACTAATCATTTTATTGCAAAAATTAAAAAAAAAAACAATCAAATGTAAAAGAAATAAAAATAGATATGAAAACATCATTCAATAATTTTCAAACGTCTTGTCTTTCAATAGTTAAGTCAATTTTTTAAATAATAATAATATGTGTCGCCAATTTAGATTAAAAAATACGAAATCGTATCATACCAAAACCTAAAAAAATTAAAGATGCTTTTTTATTAAGAAACTACAGCTTAATTGATGAAAAAAGCGAATTTTTATGCCGCTTTTTGAAAACGACGAACATATGAACAAGGAGAAATGATACATACATTAGGCCGGTAAATTCATGAACACGGAATAAGGGCATCATAATTTTTTCAGCAAAAGCATTCCCTACAACTCGGTTTATATTTTTTAAATGAGTAAGTAATCTTTAAAGACAGTCGTTTTTTAAAAATATTTTTTTGAGCTGTTTACCAAGATGAAATGATAGGCGTATGGAATTGGGCTCTACAATCACAACCTCATTTACAACTTGTCCAAGGGTTTGCCTGATTGCGACTCTAATCCTGGTGTTCATCGCTGCGAACCTTCTTGTTCTTCTCCTAACAGACATTTTCTAAACACGACTCGTTCTCGTGCAACACTTTATTATTCTTCCAGGGCTTCACCACCTGTTGTATTTTTCAAAAACACATTAAACATTTTAATTGTTATCTTTTTCAGAGCCATTCAGTTTACAGCGCGTAATTCTGCGTTCATCTTGATAATTTTTGAAAAATAAAATAGGTGAAAAAAATTAATAAAAAAAATCCTTGAACTCAAAAAAGCTTCCGTTGCTCTTGTGAGCTAAACCTGTGAAAATAAGAACATATTCCTTTTAAGTCTCTTAAGTAAAAAATTCTCGCTTTTAGTCCTCCCGTTTTCGGTCTTTCTAGAACTCCTGGCTCCTGTCAGTTCTTTGGGGAAGCATAACAAGAGCGGATGCGACTGTCGCTTTGAAAGGGCCTCAGTAAGCGAGTTCTCAGTGAAATAAAGTCTACAATGTGTTGAATTCCAATTGCAAACGGCTTAGGCGGCCATGACTTTTTACAATAGACTGATAGCGAGAGAGTCCAGGGTATTACATTTTTGAGTCCCCCTCTCCAAGCACCTGGTAATAGTGACAACTTCACATTATCTAAATTGAAATATTTTTTCTTTGAATTATTTCAACATAAAAAATAGCCACTGTTTGGTTATCGAATTTTAATGACTTACATATACTTATATACATCATGAATTTATAATAAATGAAATATATTATAAATTATAATATACTACCTGTGCCTTGTATATTGTGTCTAACATAAATAAAATTTATAGGAGTATCATATTTTATGAGTGAATCCAGCATCCATTTTTATCATAAAATTAGGACAATGACGCAAAGTTGAAAAAAGGGAAACATTTATCTTATGTTTTTGGCAATCTGCGCTTCAGGAGAAACCGAATCTTTCCTTATGGTCTTTGCAATTATCGAAGGTAGAGTTTCGCACAGGGGACGCGTTGATTAGAGGGGGAACTGGTGAGAGAAGAAGAGTGTACGCCTCAAGGTGCCTCTCCACGCGCGTTGAAAGACTTCAATGATTTATATCTTGTGAAATAATGCAAATAAAAAATTCCTAATTGCATACCAAGAATAATTAGTTAAAGAACTTATAGAATCCATCATAATCCGAAAATCAATTTCTTGCCTAGTAGGCCCCCTTCCTCGGATGCCGTCACATATTTAAAATCATAAAACTCGTACACAGTTGTAGAATTTGGTTTTAAATAACGCAAAGTCTTCAGTTCAATTTAAAACAAATTTGCAAAAAACTCTAAGAAGATAATACATACTATGTATTTATATAATTCAAAGACTACCCTTCCCCACCTTCTATCTTTCCTCTGTTACCCTTATGGCCTTTCCGCGAGCCCAAACAATATACTTAAAATGTTTGATGCCGGTTGGAAAAAAATTGCGATTGCGTCCCCCTACATCCACTCCTTCTAGCCCTCCTCATACTCTCACTTCCTGTCTAGAAGCCTAAAGAATAGGTGTTCAAAATTAAGTGCTAATTGAAACAAAATAGATTTTCATAAGCATCATACGTTTTAAAGCATTTGATTCTATATATTTTAAAGACTGTGCCTCCTCCGCCCCATTTTGCCAATACTCTTGGGACATGTGCTGGAGCCCAAAGAATGTGTGATAAAAACTTGATACCGATTAGTCAAAAACTGCTTTAATTGATTTTATATATTTTTAAAACTGCCCTATTATTTCAAAAACAGTGCCCCTCTAAATCCATCTTCAATACTCTTATGACCTGTCTGCTGGAAAGACTTATACATACCTGGGCATGCCGCAGAGCCGCATTCAGAAAGTCAAATCTATAAAGGATATTTTCAGAAGAAGATATAAATAGGGTCCAGCACAGCACGAGGTGCAGCACATATAGATGCAAATGGATGGGGCCCTTTTCTTAAAGTGATCTGGAAGCACGAATAAGTGGGTAAAGGTGAGTTTCTGTGCAAACAAGTGGAGGAGGCTGCTGAAACATTCGGCCTTGACTTCAATACCAGGTGCGAGAAAAATGCATAAAATCTTATCAATTTCGAGTACTCACTTCTAAAAGCACGTATGAGGAAAGCACATGAGAAAAACTTGCGTCAACAGCTCCTCGACAATTGAATGCACGGCGTCTTCCACATAAATGTGGAGGAACAGTCGATATCAGTAGTAAGGGTGCCACCCTGAAAATACACCCTCGCTACCCCTACTTCCCAATATACTCCCCCCCGCCTTACGGCATCTAAATAATTTTAGACAGTGTGGTATAAGAAGTGCATACCCTCGCCGCTGGCCCAACTGCCCACCCCATCCAGGGAGCCCTTAGAATCTTTTTCCCGAATCTCGATGACAATGCACATTTTTGTGATGCTATACGTGACACATACAATAAGGACGTTTTCATACTGGTCATATGGATGTAAATGATTTTAATACATTATAATAATGTATAATACATTGGTAATAACGACAATGATAAACGGGAATGAAGGAATAAATATAATTTTATGTAATAATATATAATTCAATGTTCTTGAATAATAAATAAATAAAAGTATTAGTTTTTGTGTTGGAAAATTTATTATTTACCATACAAAAATGCCAATAAAAAACAGTTCAATAACAAAGTGGGGAGTAATAGGAAAAAATGAAGAAGGTGGAATAGGGAACAAATACAGTAGCAGGAGTTCAAAAATAATTAAATTTTGTTTTGTATTTTCATTACATTTATTACACCCTATTTTCATTTTTTTCACTCTATAAGCCACAGGAAAGGTGTCAAAATAAAAAATTAAAATTTATACATGCATGAAATTTACACATGAAGTAAAAAAAGCATATATATTTATAAACACTTTGTCATTCACAGGTTTCCATTGATATTGTAAACATCCTGACATCTGTGTATGAGAAAAGAAATTAATTAAAAACTGACATAAAAATGTACCTCAATGATTCATTTAAAAAGTGTGCTTCTCAAATAGTTGGTCTCATATAAGCTCTCAAGAAAATTAAAATAATTTACTCTTATTATTCGTGCACAAGTTTTATTAAACATTTAGAGAATAATGTTGAAATTTCTTAAGGAGTGATGTTTAAGTCTCTTCTAACATATTCGTTGCAATCGAGAATCATTTCTTCTTTCATAGCATTTCGGATTCTGGAGTGGCTACTTTGTGCTCTTCGGGGTATAGTAGAAGAATATTAATTTCTGTCACACAAAATTACTTACGTTAATTGTCAAACCAAAAGATTTCCAGTCGTTTTGACAGGTATCATTAATTCTGCTAGGAACAGCATTCGTTACCTAATACAACTTGTTGAGTTTCGAATGCCAAGAAATGTTGTAGCTTGTAAGACCAATCTAGGTTATTGTACACGCCGTCGCTTTCCCGATGGGTCACTATCCGTTGAAGGCACATTTTAACTTATATTAGTGGTATCGACGCAGATGGCTGTTGATATGTGAGTTGTAGTAAACAGAATCGTGTAATCACCCACGGCTAATCGATCACAAACAGAGATGTCCTCTTCACTAAAAGAAAAGTATCTTATAATTCGTGATAATTATACAAAGCGCGCCAGATGACTAGATTAAGAGTGAAGCCTCAGAGAGTTGAATTTACTAGCCACCAAATTGGCTGAAGTTCCTCGAAATCGTAGACACGAATTCTCAAAAGGGATCACTTTGATTCAGATGCATTACGTTTGTGTATAGTAGTTGAAATAAGACTACACACGTGCTTAAAATAACTTTTCTGAATAGAAACCATCTTTGTTCTTCACAAAATATCTTTCGGTTTCAGATAAGTTCTCTTTTAAATATCTAGCAAAAGACTGATATGTAAATTTTCTTTCTGATTATTTCACATTTTTTTCGACTGAAAGATTAGTGTGGAGGATGGACGGAATAGGTTAGAAATTAACTTCAGAGAAATATGAGCTTACTAAATTCAATAATACGCTATGGCAGCCATCTTGTAAAAACTAAGAATCAATTGAACCCATAGAAATCCATTTAACCTTGACCTGTCAATTGATCATATATCGTTAAAATAGAGATTTACAGATTTGCATATAACATCGGTTATATACGGTTATACACTATAGATAGGTTATCCTTCCCCGGCAAACCTATTATACTTGTGCTTATATTTCACTTTACAAAAGTTCATCTAAGAAGCATAATATTCTCGGACAATTGTATTGTTGGCTTCGACATCATTCGAGATCAAGTCCAAATACTAATGCGTACCAAACCCACTTGCCATAATGTGTAAAAAAGTACATCAAAATGACCGCGCACGTTCGAAGCAATACTTTTTAATTGTTTCATTTTCCAATTATGGACTCTTCCGTTCCAGCGTTAGAGATTAAGATATTAAGAAATGATGGTAGGTAACTCATAAATATCGAAATAATAGTGGTTATCCGCATTGAAGAATAATAATGCCGGCTTCGACCAAACTTTTGGAATCCTGTCTACTGGAAATGCACCTACCGTGCGCGAATTTATATGCCTAATAGCCTGAAGTATATCCTGACTGCTCATGATTGCCAATAGAAAATTCAACCGGCCCTGTAAGGGAAATATACGTTTAGAGGTGCTAAAAATCTAAACTAGTAGCCGTTGTCACTATCAATCTTCCTGTCAGTCCTAGTATTACTGCTGTCATTCAAGCTTGAATCGTTCTGCAAATAGCAGGTCTTGATTCTAGACTCTGCTTTAAGAAGCCAGTTTTTTAATCGCAAAGTATTACTTAGAGCACACTAAAATAATTTTGTTTGCCGGTTTACAGCATGATATAGATACTGCGAACGTGTTCTCGTAAGGTTATGTAAACTTGTTAGCATGGAACAAAACTATCAAGCCCTTTAATTCCATGGAAGTTGTTTTCTTCTTCTGATTCTTCTTCTGCTTTGAAAGCTTGCATGTACTTCTTCGCTTACGTTTAGCACAAGCGCGACGTGGCTTAAGCGCTAATAACGACTGAATTAATCAGCTGCGCTTCGACGATTTATTACCGGACGCTTCCATCAATGACTAATTTCTCTTTTAACCGAAGTTTAAGATTTCTTCTAGCTTGTTGAGTATGTGTTTGAAATGAAACTGAGAGTGGTAAATTTTTATCGAATAAACTCGATGCAACGTTGACACCCGAGCGAATTCTTTCTATACGTATCACATTTGCGTCTTCTGTTAGTATAGGTAACAACCGACAAAAGAGACCGCTGAAGAAACTGCTTATACCGTAACCACGTTGTATAGGTGATGACATCAATATATTAAAATCTTTAGCTCTAAATCGACCCGATACAGTTTGTGAATCAAAGTATTCATTAGAGTAGTTCGTTATGACTGTCTCAGTTTATCTGCTTAAAGTTTAACGTCACGGTCAACGTCGCATGCTCAAATGATATTTGGGATTTTCGTTATGATATTTTATATTAATCTTAATCGTACGAAAGGTTTATTGTGATTCCAAGTATTTGGCGAAGATGACGTGAGATATCTAGTGAGTGCTTTATATTTGTACAGTCTTAGCACACCCGTTTCACTGCCACGTAACCATCGGGTGCAGGGATCAGTTTTACATGATCCGAAAATCTGTGCAACATATTTATAACATCTAAGAATAGCTGTATATTCTTCTAAACACCTGTTTTATTTGACATACACAGAAATAATAATTTATTCCTTTTTATGCAATATCATTTTCATTTAGAGACTTTTGACGAGAAGAGAGAAAAATTTAAGATTTTACTCCTGTTCGAGGCAAATGCACAAACGTTTGTGAATATTGAATTTTGTCGAGAGCTACAAGCAACTAATCTGCTGCGCAATGTGTTGCAGGAAATGGCTTGTAAAACAAGTTGTTTTATTTTAATAACAATAATCTGCACTATTATTTCTGCGTAAAACAAGGTAAAATTGATCTCTCATTGTAAATTTTATAAACCAGATGCTGTAATCCATGAGTTGAATTTCTCAGGATATGCTTTCCAGGTAACAAACAGTTTCTTCGATTTTCGCGAGCTGTTAGATAATTATTGAATGTAACTTTTGCCGACGTAATCTGAATCGTACTACGTTGCACATTATTGTACGAGTCTACTAAGTCCTGTAAAATATCGATATAACGACCTGTTAGTTTCTATGTAAAGTAACGCCACATACGTCAAAAGTACTTTTTACTCCCTAGGGAGTGAAAAGTGACGTCAGATGTGAATGATGGAAATCATACATCTCTTAGCTCGCATTTTACGATGATCAGCTCACTCATCGTAAAAACTTTAAGGAAATTTTTTATGCAGACAATTTAATTTAATGCAATTCATGGAAAGTAACCATGAATTACCTGTAATATTTCCATAACTCACCAAAAATTTCATAATTTCCCGAAAATTGATCAAAATTTTCAAAATCCAATTTTAGGTAGTCTATGGTAATTTAGTACATTTACCTGTAAAATTATCATTAATGACCGAAAATTGCGACACATTTCAGAAAATTTTAATTAGCTAAATATAATTTGATGCGTGTGTCATAATCCAATACTGTGCTTTCAATATACTTTTTATTACAAAAAAGAATTAACAGTCATTTACAAGGTATTTCGAGTTGAATAATTTATCAACATAGACTTAAATTTGGAATTTCAAACTCATCTCAAATTTTCTATCAGACTTCATTTATTACGTTTGTGGTACTCATTTGTCACATAAATTCATTACATTATTTTTATATCAAAATATTATTTGTAAAGTTCAAGGGGACGAAAAATTTAATAATTACATGCATAATGTTTTTTTTACATGAGTACAAGTCACTCTATGTTTAGACACCAATAAAAATGGAATTTTTCTAATAAATTAAAAATAATCATGTTTCTATATTTTTATGAACTTACGTAAATTTAAATAATTATATTTGAAAAAAAATTACCACAAACGGTTAGTCTTCACTAACAGAGAAGAAATGTTACAGAAAAGCATCACTTCTGCTTTTAAAAAATGTCTTAATTAATTTTAAAATAAAAGAAACCACGGCAAAAATAAAATTATATGCAGTTAATTAACGAAGCTGCAAATAATCGTAGTGATTAGTGTACAAAATATAATAATAATAATAATAATAATACATTTTTCTTAATTTGTATACAAGCTAGAAAGAAAACTGATTTATAAAGAATTCCGCTTTTCACGCTAAATAATGTATTAAAGGGAAACCAAGAAGAAGATATATTTTATCAAACAAAATTTTGAGGTTTTACATCTAGTTTTTCTCTCTTTTTAGAGGATTGACAACGATCTAATTAATTTTCATAATATTGATGATATTCATATTTTGAGATGCAAAAAAAATCTTTAGGAGTTTCTTTCACAGAGATTGAAAATCAAAGTGAGAAAGCGATAGTTTTATTTAAAGATGACCTATTTTTCTCTAAGTAGTTTCTCAAAAGTTTAATCGAACAAATGAAAGGATAAAATTCGTCTCGAAAACTTTATGGATTTTCGAAGCTTCTTAGCGTTAAACATAAAATATTACATTGATGGTGACATCAGTTTTGAAGGAATGTGTAACCAAATTATTTTCGTTTAAACTGACTCTTATCAAATATAAATATCTCAGAAGGACAACGTTGATGCCGTCAGTCTAAGAGATAATGACTATAGAATATATTGTATAACCTAATCTCGCAGTTGAATATTAATTCATTAAGATTTTCACATTATATTGTTAAATTGCGAATATGAGGATTGTATGTCGTCTGCTTTTATGCTTGGCCGTAATTCTGAATTCTATGGGTGAATATAATAATATAACTTATTCATTATTTAGGCAAATATCCTGTTAAGCTGAAGGCAAATCAGCATTTTTGTGATTTAAAGAGCATTTTTGGTACGTTTGTAAATACTATGTGAATGAAAGTAAAATAGAATAGAATATTTTTTTCATGTAAAAACTCAGGACCGCCTTATGTAGTTGTTGACCTTGGAACAACAGTATGACGTAATACTGCTCTAAGTCGCAACATGCACATTTTAAGATAAGGCACTGACAATGGGACTGTATAGGCCGTTATGGGATGCTGGGTGGGGGGATAAAGCGTGAAGCCAGCACAATATTGTGGCGCAGAGAATGGGGGACATAGCCGCAGTTTTTGACCAATCGGCATCAAATTTTTCACACACCTGAAATCTGAAAACTGGTCATCGAAAAACAAAGAAATAATGAGTAGGAACAAATTTGTTGCGGCCATGTTCAAATTTTCTCAAAATATTGAGTGTTCATTCTTATTACGTGCTTTCTAATTAATAATTCTGTCTTGACGCGAGTAGAATTTTTATAATTAAAAAAAATTACCATTTTCTGTATTTAAGTTCATATTTGTTTTAACTCCTCAGTGTTTTTTTTTCAAATTTAGTTGAAATTTCATTCTGACTCTGTTAAATACTTTTTTTTGTATGTTGACACCATTCCAGTATTTCATGTTTAAACTTAATATCAAGAGAAAACACGTATTTTCTTGATGTGCTTTACATGTTTTTTGTGTAACTTTATACAACTTGAATTGTATATCCGCTTGTTCTTAATGTATAGTATTAACTAGAGGGGCCGTTCCGCCGCGACTAAGCCGCCGCGCAGTGGGAGCAAATGCACTTTTTTCGTTAAAAAATGTCTAGAGCCTTCAATTTTGGTCCGAGTTTTTTTGGAGATTGAAGTTAATTAAATTCTGAAGAGCTTCACGCTCCCAACTTTTCTCTTCTCTATTTGTTTATTAATAATATTTGAACGCAAAGTATGGAAAATCTGAAATTTGTGTACATATACATTTTTTACACTTTAATAATTGATCGATCTTATTTATTTGCTATAAACAAATTTTATGATCAAATTAGCAAAAAGTCTTAGTATCGGTAAAAAAAATTCTGTTTGCGAAATGTGCTTCTTATTAACGCAGAAACAACATTCATATTCCTTTAATTAATTTATTACATTTTATCCGTAAATAAATATATTATTTTACTTTGAATAATATTTATTCAATACTCTGTCGTAATTGCATTACACCAGGATAGCCTTTCTACCCGCACCTGAACACGAAAACATTCACTTTTACCTTTCCCTTTTAACATTTATCTTCCCCTTTCCCCTTTCACATTCCCCCTTTCTTTTTTCTTTTACCTTTTGGCTTTCCTCTTTTCATCCTTTACCTTTTCCTTTTTTATTTCCTCGTTATAGTTCCACCTTTCCTAATTGTGCCTCCTTGATTTTTTCTTTCCCCTTTTCAATTTCCCCTTTTAATCCTATCCTCTTCCCTTTTCCTTTTTGCACTTTTCCATTACAGTTTCGCCTTTCCGCAATTTTTTCTTATCTTCTTTCTTCATTTTCCCATTCCCTTTTTCTTTTCCCTATTCTCTCATTTCCCCTTTTATTTTTTCATTTCGCCTTTACAGTTTCACCTTTCCATTACCACCATTTCCCGTTTCCTCCTATTTTCCTATCCCTGTTCACTTTTTCTTTTTTCTATTCTCTTATCCCCCCTTATATTTTTTCATGTTCCCATTTCCGACATTCTGTTTCCCCTTTCCCTTTTCAATATTTTCGGTTTTCTCACTTTTTTCATCCATTTTGCATTCATCCATTCGTTTTTACTGTTTCTCTTTCCTCTTTTCCCTTCCACTCTTAACCTTTCCCTTTTCATCTGTTCCCCGTCCGTTTCAAGATTTTTCTATTTTTCCCGATTCCCCCTTTCCGTCTTTCGTTTCCTCTTTCCATTTTCACCCTTTTCCCTCTCTCATTTTTCCTTTTCCCAAGCCCCCTTCATCGCCACCCCTATTCACCCTTTCGCCTTTCCCCGTTCCCCTGTTCTTTTTCTTATTCTTTCCCTTTCCCCTGTATTTTTCTCTTTTCCCCTTTTTCCATTTTCCCCTTTACTTTTTGTTTTTTCACCCTTTCCGGTTTCTTATTTTCTCCTCTCTTTTCTTTTCCCTATTCCCCTTTTCTGTTTGCCTTCATCTTATGATGAAAGAGTTAAATCAAAAAGCACTTCTTTTTTGTATTATATCACATGATATTACCAATTCTGCTTAACCAGAGGGGACTTAGGGACCGCAGAGCCGGAGCACATTTTCAAAAATTACGTCGAGGCAATAGTCGAGAGCAAGTCATATAAATATCTGGGTATTCTTTAATCTAAGAGTATTCAGCATATGATAGTTAAGAAAAGGTTAAAGACTGCTTTTACTACAAAGCTCAAGTTGATTCTAAAGAGTTCTCTCATTTACATGCGTTAGCCCGTGGCTATAATGAAAAACCAGGTTCATCCACAAACAAGTGTGAAAAAGAAAATGAAGGAAAACAGTTGACAATAAAAATTTTGCTTCATCGCAGAACTTCGAGAAGGCCAGTGACTGGTGATCCTTGAGACTCATTCTCCAGCCGAAAACTGGAGTGACATCTTGTATATTTTAGACAAACCCGAATTGGCGAAAACACTCAAACTCGGAGTCACACTTGTCCAGTGAAGAAGAAGCATATTTCAACAACTATGATTATCTGTACTTATGACTATTAATATTTTGTAGTTATGTGTAGAATTTTGGAAATAAGTCATAGTCCTTACCCGTAGTAACCGTAATGAGGTGGAGTTCACTAGTTTGCGTTTTGCACACTTGTGACGACAAGATGCCTCTTATGATGCAGTAGGTATTAGAAAACTGGCCCGTGATGTTCTGGTTCACTTTTCGCACTTAGAATTGATGCGTAGATTGCAGGACAATGTATTTTACTATTTAATACCAGGCACATAGACTATGAATTACTGAGTAAAAAACCTTATTCCTGTGTAAAATGTGCGCTAAGCAGTGTTCCGAAATGCTCTTAAATGAGAAGCAGTATATTAAAGGAGTATGCTGAGGTACAGTGATCTTCATAAAAGTGCGACAATTGATATTTTAAATAATATTTCCCCAATAACTGCGCCGGAACGTACGACTATTAGGCTTGTTCAGGAGAATAGAAGTTGGTGATATCTCGATTTTTGACGTCACATTAAAGTAAAGTGGCATTTAGTCCTCTAGATAACTATGTAATGCCACGCACATTCCTGATCTGCCTCTTTCTCTGCTACTGCGCATTGCGACTTATATTCTTCTGAACGAACTTAGTCACTGGTTCCGGCCTGTGGTGATTAGGGAAAGCATCATGTGCAACGAACGGGACTCAGCGTCGCTGATAAAAAGCATGATCTTCCATTTCAATTTTACGTGATTGCCCACTGTAATGGGCCGATAAGACCACGGCCTTCGAAAATATTTATTTTTCATTATACAAGGAAAATACTGCTTATAAAGTTTGTGGCATTTTGGTGTGTCCTTATACAGTATAATTCATCACCACCAGCAATCAAAGGATGATTCTTTGAGCAGAAATCAAATTGTTATCGGTTAAGTATTTCATAATCCTATGCATAATCATACCAAGTGATATAATATTTTTAGTGGGATGTTTGGGAGTAACTGATGAATCTGGAAGCGATGATAAGACCGATTGCTTTTTATAATATTATGAGGTTGTGAGTCGGGATAGAATGTGGGATTAGTAGGTAAAACGAAAATAAGTCGTCTCATATGGTTCTGATATTCTTTCTCATCAAGCTGATTTTGCCAACTGAATTTTCGAAAACTATTTGATTGTGTAATTTTAAAGAAAAATAGTATGTCAATGCATCGATCTCCCCCCGTTAGGCAAAAGCAATAACCTCAACACCTATATAAATTCGCGCTGAAAAATTTTTCGCCCGATATGTCGAAATAAATAAATTCCTAATCAGATTCGATAAAAATCAAATCAATCCATTTTTCTACCGTCAATATAAATATGCATGTGTAATATCTTGTAGGTATTATGGTCTTCAATTGTTGAAAAAACATATAATAAACGAGAATCAATGTTATCAAGTCAAATATTAAAATTAAAAATAAAAACCAGTTATAACTCCAATTTTGGTAACAAGTGAAAAAATAATGTGTTTTTTTTAATATAAAAGAAGACATAAACCTCAAAATTTAATAGGTTTTTTAAATTATAAGATTACATCTGTAAGAAAAAGAAAAACAGCTTTATAATAGTTATGGACAGACGACGAACATATGACAAAGTAGAAATAGGACATGTATTAAGGCGGTAAATTCATTAGTACAAACTAAAGGCGTAATTTTAAGGAACCGCTATTGAGGAAAGCGCGCCAAAGCACTGGATTTTGAATTTGAACTTATTTTATGATACTTTGATATATTTGATTAACATTCATAATTTCTGTCTGTAAATTAATAGAAATATTACGATAATCATTTATAAATATGGATTTCAATATTCGTCTTTTGTAAGTGTTTTTTCTTTGACTAGAATTTTAATATTGTTGAAATCAAAATTAAAATAATGGTCTACATTCCAACAATGTTGTGATAGACCTGTATTTAAATTTCCTACTCTTTAATCTCTTTTTTGTGTTCAGAGACTCTTGTTTTTAGTCTTCTCCCTGTTTCACCAATACGGTAGCGTAACTTTAAAATCTGATTTATTATACGTGTCAATCCATTTATTTGTCCTACTCGAAACTTTATAGATTTCATGAATTCTTTCTTTAATAATACTATTTATCAAAGGAAGCGGGTAATTATTTTGAATTAATGTGATTTTTATTTGGTCCAAATTTTCTTTTCTGAATTTTATATGACTTAGCTTTACGCATCTATCAATTAAACTTCTTATTAGGGCAACCTTTTGACAATAAAAATTATGCGAATAAAAATTAAGATATCAGCCAGATCATGAATCTTTTTTAAACCAATTAGTAATCAACTCACCTTTTGGTGTTTTTCTAATTTTTAAATCAAGATAATTTATTGAATTATTTTCTTTTAGTTCACACGTAAACTGTATGGACTATATGTTCGAGGACTCTCTGGAACGTTGAGAAATTAAAAAAAAAATTTAACATAAATGTTTATTTTAAAAACAATAACAATCTAAAAAAGTTTTTACCTAATCCAAAAGATATTGATACTACTGATAATTTATCTGGTATTGTATATCTCATAAAATGTAATTGCTGTGAAAAAGTTTATATTGGTGAAACAGGGAGAAGACTAAGGTCAAGAGTCTCTTAACACAAAAGAGATTGCAGAGTAGGAAATTTGAATACAAGTCTATCACAACATTGTTGGAATTTAGACCATTATTTGAATTCCAATTTCGACAATATTAAAATTCTAGCCAAAGAAAAAAACACTTAAAAAGGACAGATATTGGAATCCATATTTATAAATAAATATCGTAATATTTCTATTAATTCACAGACAGAAATTATGAATGTTAATAAAATATATCAAAGTATCATAAAATAAGGTAAAATTCAAAATGCAGTGCCTTGGCGCGCTTTTCTCATTTGCGGTTCCTTCAAATTACGCCTTTAGTTTGTACTAATGAATTTACCGCCTCAATGTATGTCCTATTTCTACTTTGTCATATGTTCGTCGTCTGTTCATAACTATTATAAAGTTGTTTTTCTTTTTCATAAGGATCTAATCTTATAAATTAAAAAACCTCTTACATTTTGAGGTTTTTGTCTTCTTTTATATTAAAAAAAAAAATATCTTTTTTCCTCTTACCAAAATTGGAGTTTTAACTGGTTTTTATTTTTATTTTAGATTTCTTGAAAAAGGCACAAAGTGATGCCGAAACGTCGAAAGGTTGAACAAACGAAATTTTTCAGTTAATCTCGTTTATTATATATTTTTTCAACAATTGAAGACCGTAAGACCTACAAAAAATTACACGAAATAAATAAACTCTGATCAAATAGTTGAACGACTTGCGCATGGTATATTAATTAAATTAAAGGAATATGGCTCAAGCGTGCAGGATTTTTTGGGGTCAAATCTACAACAATGATATTAATATAAAATGTGAATACAAAAATATTCAGAAGAAAATACTTGACGTTAACTTTAGAGGATTGTATGTTCCCTTGTTCTTCTTGCAGTTTAAAGTTTGCTGTAAATTATTCTGCAAAAGTAGAATTGGCACTGGTGACTTTTCCGAAATCATGCAACAGTTATATAATTATAATATTTAGAGATTGAAGATTAAGGAAGCATATGATTGGATCCGAGCTATCCATAGCTCTGTAGAACATATCTTCTATGTTTGCTTTCCGGCTAAAAGTTCTGCTGTGAGACAATCTGTCATTTTTATAATTTTTATTTCTAGACTCAGAAGCTTCCTCAGTGAGCATACCCACTGGAAGAACACTTGTTCTTATGACATCAGCACCATACATAAGAATTTTCTGCAGTGTCGATGACATAGGAAACGAGTTGTAGTGGTGAATGTAGAGTTCAGTAGGTAGCATTGCACAATGTTTCGAATTTCATTGGGTTAATTGTAAGTTGACAAGAAAGTGCACATTTTTCTTCATGTTTAACACCTCTCATTTGCCAGTGTTTGATGTTAGCCTTGTAAGAAATATGCAAACATGTTTCGAAGATTCTGGTCCACCCATGAAGTGGAGAGAGTCCAAGCAGCAGAGATTTGGGATCTAGCAAAAAGATTCCCTTATCTTGGTTTTTACGATTATTACAAATTTTCGGAGTTGCATGCCACATTGGACATGTTTTCATTGACTTAGTATTAGTAATAATATTCAATACCTTACCATCTATTAAGGTCACAAATAAAGAAAAATGGATAGGAATAAAATGATCATCATCTAATTTAACTTCAAGAACTTGCAGTTTGTCGATTTGATCTTCAAAATTTTGTTTTTTCTTTGAAACAATATTTGTTGATTCTTCAGTGTATTCTATAGTAAGAGGACTACAAGAACTTTTATCGAAACCCTAATAGCACATCATCATTTCTTCTATTTCTGTAACGCCTTTGCTTTTCGTATACTGAATAATCACTTGTGCTTGC
>NC_046658.1:166225075-166228925 GCF_010883055.1 Belonocnema kinseyi | reverse complement strand
GACTACAAGAACTTTTATCGAAACCCTAATAGCACATCATCATTTCTTCTATTTCTGTAACGCCTTTGCTTTTCGTATACTGAATAATCACTTGTGCTTGCAAATTTGTAATTCATTTTGTAGTTTGATTCAATAAAGCTTGAAGGGTTGTATCTGCTTTTTTCCGAAATAGAAACTGTTTCCTTCGGTGGTCTGCATTCTTTTATAGCAGCTCTAATATCATTATATGTAGGCTAAATACCTGTTCCACATGATTCGCATTCGAAAAAAATATTTTGATACACTTCCTTCGAAAGTGAATTTTCAAACAAAAACGCTAAAGCTTCTTGTGCAGTTTTCTTTCTTAGTGAAAGTGTGAAGAGGAAGCAGAATGTTGTACTGCAATAGAGGGAACAGAAAAATTTGAATTTAACTATCCAGCATTATTTAATTCAAATTTTGCTGGAAATCCTTGCGCAGCTTTAAATTTTGTATCACGCTTAGATTTAAAGACTCGTATTTTCTTCATTAAAGATTTTATGTGTAAGATATTTTCAATACTAAAATTCAGTTTCGTTACAATGTAATTAATAGTTGAATCCAAAGTATTATTCATTACAAAGTCAGTAATTTCTCTTTTGGTGAATTTCGACATAATATACAATATAATAAAATCTAGAAGAGAAAAAAAGGCAACGAAAAGAAAAAGTAAAAACTTGTAACTTGGGATAAGCTTTCGAACCAAAGTGAACGCTGGAAAACAAGTGAAAAGCACAGCGAAACATGAGACGTGTGCATGCGTCCGTATGTGGCGAGCCACTGCAGTGTGAAATGTACACTGACACAAGGTATTGTTTCTTTCGGAGTTAGGGGAAGAAACGTATTCCGCTATTAATTGTTTTTACAGTTTTGCAGAAAAATAAAAAATTTCTATTTGTTTATTAATTACGATAACTGGGAAAAGGGCAAAACTAAAACTTTTTTGTTAAAAACGATGTAGAATTTAGTTTTTTATAAGAATATTTTTTTGTTTAAATCAATTTGTTTTAAATGTTTTCATGCGCAAAAGGTGTTGAACGAGAAAAAAATTATAGATGTCTATAGGAATGAGGCCCGCAATTAGAACATCATTTATAACCCGTGATGTACCAACAGACAATTGTTTAGGTACTTAAAACGAAAGCTAATCCTTTGTATTTCTGTTTCAGAATTCAGTTCACAGTCCAAGCGTTTGCCCGATGATGACCCTAATCTTGTTGTTATTCGATGCGCCCCTTCTTCTTCTTCTTCCCCTGGACACTCACATTATTCAGCCAGGTCTCTAGTACCTGCCGAGTCGCCACTTTGTGATAGGTCCAGATCTACCACTGTCAGGCAAACTTTTTCCAGCGTACTTGGATTTAGATTTGAAGATCTTGAATTTATTCGACTTATTCCTCACAAAAATCCTAATAGGAAATTTGAACTTCGCAGATACGTTTTTCCTCCAGATAAACTAATTCGAATGAGAACAAAAGGCAGTGGCTTAAATCCTATGCCGCCCGGAGAACAAATTGTATTATCAACGTTCAATGGTGACGTCTGCGCAATATTAGAAAAATCAATATGCAGACAGACAGTTCTTCGTGGAATATTTATATCTGCTTTTCGGTTTCCAAAACGGGTAAAAATAAACATGAATAGCGGCATCGTTGAAGAAATGACCGCAGAAGAAATCGTGGAATGCCCAGTATCTCCCCACAAACTAATCGCAAAGAGTTATGCAGTATTACGTATGTACACTGCAATTTTTCATACCATTAATAAATTTAGAAAACAAACGCGCGTGTACATTAAATACCCTAAAGTTTATGTCACTTAATATTGTACTTTAAGAAATAAGTGTGATTTACACGTGTGTATGTTTAGCTTACTTGTTAAATTTTTCAATCACGAAAACATTCAATATACAAGGTTTGATTCTAAATTTTAGAGAAAAACTAAATTCTCGCTTTCTGTCACCCCGTTCTCAGCCTTCCCCGAAACCAGTCAAACGTACAGTTTTAATTAAAGAAATTTTAAAATGCAGTTTGAATCATTTAAGAAGTAATTTTTGTTTGTTTCCTTTGAATTTTATTTTATTGTCGCTGAGTAAACTTTTTTTTTAATTAACAAAAATGTAAACCCTCATGGCAAAATATTTGATTAGAAAGTTTCAAATTATAAATGGCTACTAATTATAGAACGATACAAATTCAGTACACATTAATTGGTAGGGGTATACTTACATGCCCATCCACAGCTCTAAAATTTTCAATTGTTTTCTTTGTACAAAATGTAACAAACTAAGAATATTTTTAATCTATGTGCACGAATTTTTGTGATTTCTACGGTTTTTATTAAATTTAAAGGAATACAAACAAAATTACTAGAAAGTTCGTTTATTGATATTCGACGTTTTAGCTATCCCAGCGACCTTTGTTGAGAATCTAAATAAATAATATATAAATAACAAACGTTTCTTTCATTTTATTACAAACAATTTTTGATAAAAAGAGTAAAAGAAATAAAAATACATGTGCTTATCTACTTGTAAAAAAAGAGTATTAAATGTTTGAGTAAAAAATTATGTCAATAGTTGAGTCAATTTTTAGAATTGATGAAAAAACAAATCTCCATTTTGTATCTTTTGACTAATCTTTAAAAAATGATTGAATTGGATTATATTGTAGTTTAGGGAAGTGGGTCCCACAATTACAACCACATTTACAACTCGGCATGTACCGATCTATGATTGTGTACAAACTTAAAACAAAAATGTAATCTTGTTCTTCCTGTTTTAGGAATAAGTTCACAGTCCAAGAGTTTGCCTCATGGTGATTCTAATCCTGCTGTTCATCGCTTTGGACCTTCTTCCTCTTCTCCTGACAGAGACTGTCCAAACACAACTCTTTCTGTTGCCACACCTCGTTATTCTGCCAGGTCTCCACCTCCTGCCGTATCACCTCTTCATGACAGGAGCAGGTCTCCTACTCTCAGGCAAACTTTTCACACCGTATTTGGATTTAGATTTGAAGAGCTGGAATTTATTCGACTCCTTCCTCACAGCTATCCGAATCAGATATTCGAACTTCGAAGATACGTTTTTCCTCCCGACAAACAAATTCTATTGAGAACAACAACTGGTATCCTCGATCCCATACCAACCAGAGAACAAATCGTATTATCAACGCCTGATGGCGACGTCTGTGCAATACTTCAAAAAAGAGCAAGCAGAAACACAATTCTTCGTGCAATATTCATATCAATTTTTGGTATCACAGCACGAGCGAAAGTAAACATGAATAGCGGCGCGGTTAAAAAATTGACCCCAGAACAAATCGCGAAATGTCCAGTATTCGCCAGGGAATCAATCAAAAAGAGTTATAGAGTATTTCGTGTGTAAACCACAACTTTATCGCAGCTTTTATATATGTTTTTAAACTCGCGAATCAGGCAGATTTGACAGTTTTAGCTTAGGCATCATGATTTCCCCGCATTTATTCATAGATGTTTGAAAACTCAAGTTCAAAAATAATTTTTTACATTTAAAATTGTATTTGTTTACAATTCACAAATGTTTCAGAACTAATGTATAAAGATACTTTAAATATCACAAATTACGTACTATTGGATATTGTACCATTTGAAATAAGTCATCCTGCTTTTATTAAAAATTCTTTGGTTCACAATGTGAATTTTTGATTTTTCCTTCGATTTTTGACGAATGAGAACCACAATCGATGCATAAAGAACGCTGCTTTAACCTTGAAGCGGGCACGTGGGTGGAAGTTTTTCGTCCAACTTTCATTAGACTGTTGATTGCATATCTATTTTATGTATCATTTAAGTT
>NC_046658.1:166223273-166224975 GCF_010883055.1 Belonocnema kinseyi | reverse complement strand
GGTTATTTTACTGTATATTATATGTTTTTCTTGGGAAGAAGGGGGCCCCCACTAGCGTGGGGCCCGGTGCTTCAGCACCACCAAGCCCTCCCCATGATCCGGCACTGGATATAAATATAATTTTTTGATCCCCCTCCCCCAAAATATTTTGCTGGGTCTGCCCCTGGTTCACAGTGAATTCTGCGAGGTGGCGCGGAAAGAATAAAATGACCGAGTGGTACATACATGTCCGTCAACTTGGAAAGTCAGCCATAAATATCCAAACTTTCTTTGGTGAAATAATTTGGTGGTCATTTGGTGGTTATTATGTGGTGGTTTTTAATATTTGGTGTTACCTGTTTCTGCGCATATACGATTGGCGCAAAGTTTAAAAGCAAGAAATACTGTATGTCGCAAAGGATTTTATTATTGCACGTATTTAATTATAATACAATCCAACTTTATTAGTGCAACCATTTCTTCGCCTTTTGAAGGTCATTTGTTGGCAGTTTTCGACATTTAATTGTTAAAATAAAAAAAGTAAAGTATATTTAAAATTTGCGTGTTACCTCCACATTTGCAAGGCACTCTTTAATATTTTTTTTACAGAAATAATGATTAGAGTCGGAAAAGGAGTTGTCGCCTCAGTAGGATTGCTGCTATCCGTATCGCAAGATACGTCCACTTTTGAATTCTTTTTAAAAAAAATGGCTGAAGGCAGGTGCTTCCAAGCCCAGCAGGACGATTAGAGGCAAAAAGATGTATCGCCTTGCTAATACGTGAGCTTGCTAATTTGAAAATGGAAGTTGAAATTGGTGAGTGTTTCTTCAAATATGACTGTTCGTAACATTTTTACTTAATTTTTGAAATGTATAATCATCTTTTATTTTTTCAGGTAACATAACAGGAGAATTGGACAATGCTCATTATCCTTCTGGATTCTATAAGCAACTGATCAGTTTGGCGAAGGAATTTCCTATTTTCGGAATTTAGATATTAAAAACGATTTTTTGCAAAATTCTAAATTTTATTCTTAGAACATTTTTCTAGGGAAAAGAAACAAATTGGAGATAAAAGATGAATACGCGTTATTGGTAAATGAGAGAAAGCGGGCGAAACTTCACAACACGTTTCCAGAAGTGTAAAGCCAGTGACTGTGTCTGTCATATTGTAAAAGTTACAGCTACGTTGAATAATCAATTATATATTGATTTGGAAGTTATTAGTATTTTCATGCAAAAATATAAATATCGAAAACTGTCATATTTTACAATTTTGAACAATAAATATTAAAAACCGGCACCAAATTATCGCCAAATAACTACCGAAAATTTCCAAAAATTATTTTTTCGAAAATAGTTAAGAGTGCTTTGCCACCATGGAGGTAGCATGCGAATTTTGAAAATACTATACTGTGTTTAAATTTTAACCACCAAATATCGAAAACTGCGAACGAATGACCTTCAAGGGACTAATAAATAGATCCACCAATAAAGTTGTATTCTATTATAATTAAATACGTGCAATAATAAAATCATTTGCGAACATTGGCATTTATTTAAGTAAACAAAAATTAGATTGATTTTAAAAATCAATAAAAACTAATGGTCGAAAAGTGATTCATTCGAAATTGGATTGATTGGTATGCTGAGAGCATATTTTGCACGCCAATCAGTCCCAGCTACTCGCAGGCAGCTGTCAAAATTCTGACTCCTAGTTGGGG
>NC_046658.1:166200824-166223173 GCF_010883055.1 Belonocnema kinseyi | reverse complement strand
ATTCGAAATTGGATTGATTGGTATGCTGAGAGCATATTTTGCACGCCAATCAGTCCCAGCTACTCGCAGGCAGCTGTCAAAATTCTGACTCCTAGTTGGGGGCTCACGAGTAGAGGTTTCGAATTTCAACTTTAATAGATAATTAAATTATTTGTATACGTGGCTTTAGGTTATTCCAAAGGAAAAAAAAGATAAAAGGATCAATGAAAACTAAAAATGATCTCATGTTTTAGTATTCATATATTTTGATTTAAAATCATCGTCGATGAGTTAAATACAATGATTAAAAATGAGTTAATTTCGGGCAACAACTTTGTATACTAGAGAGAGTTTCTCCTTCCCCGGCAAATCTCTGCCGCTTATGCTAATATGTCACTTTACAAAAATATATCCAAAAAGAATAATATTCTCGGACAATTGTACTGTTGGTTTCGACATCATTTGAGAACAGTCTTAAATACTCATGCATACCCAACCCACTTGCCATATAATGTCAAAAAAGTACATCAAAGTGACTGCACACTTCTGAAGCAATACTTTGTAATTGTTTAGTGTTTCAATAATAGACTCTTCAGTTCCGTCGTATAAGATTAAGATATTGAGAAATGATGGTAGGTAAACCATAAATATCGAAGTAATGCCTCAATACATTTTTGGCAACACACAGCAACCCAGTAGCTTCCAGGCATGGAGTGTTTATCGGTTTTGAAAAATAATGATTCCGGCTTCGTCCAAACCTCTGGCATCCTGTGTGCTGAAATTACACCTACAGTGCACGACTTTATGTTCCTAATTCCCTGAAATATATCCTGAATGTTCATGATTGCCAATAGAAAATTCAACCGGCCGTGCCAAGGAAACGTACGTTTAGAGGTCCTGAAAATCTGAACTTGTAGCTATTGTCACTATCAAGCTTGCTGTCAGTACTATTATTAATCCTGTCGTTCAAGCTTGAATCGTTCTGCCAATCGCAAGTCTTGATTTCAGGCTCTATTTTAAGAGGCCAGTTGTTTAATTGCAATATCTTTTTCCAAAATAGTAGCTTTTTCGCGTCCATGAACATGTTTATTTTTAGAAAATCGAACGTGTTCTCGAAAGGGTGTGTAAACTTGTTAGCATGAAATAGCACCATCAAACCATTTCATTCCATGGAAGTTGTTTTATTCTTCTTCTGATTCTTCTTCTCCTTTGAACCTCAGATGTAGTTCTTCGCTCACGTTTAAGACTAGTGCGACGTGGCTTATACGCTAACAACGACTAAATGAAACATCTAGGCTTCGTCGATACATATTTGGACACCCTTTCATCAATGCCTATAATGTCTCTTTTGCCTGAAGCTCAATATTTCTTGTAGCTTGTTGAGCATGTGTTTGAAATGAATCTGCAAGTGGTAAATTTCGATCGAATACATGCGATGAAACGTTGACACCCAAGCGAATTATTTCTTCACGTACCACACGTGCGTCTTCTGTTAGTATAGGTAATAACCGACGAAAGAGACCGCCAAGTAAACTGCCCATAACGTAAACACGTTCTAAGGTGATAGCATTAATATATTATTATCGTTAGCTCTAAATGGATTTGATCCAGTTTTTGAATCAAAGTATTCATTTGAGTAGTTCATTATGACTGTATCAGTTTATCTACTTAAAGTTCAGCGTCAAGATTAACGTCCCGTGCTCAAATGATATGGGATTTTCGTTATGATATCTTATATTAATCTTAATCGTACGAAAGGCAGTTCATTATAGTGGCATATAATTTTATAACGGAAAAGTGCTGGTTTTTGTATCATCAGAAACATGTTGATTTTCATCAAGTGAAACAATTTGCAATAATGGTGTTCGCGTCTTTACAGTAATGTATGGTTCACAAATATCCAAATATACATACTTCGCCTTAGGAACATCATAATGGAGAGATACTAGGTAATCAAATTTTAAATCAGTATTTGAATTTGGACTGTTTGGAAGTTTCTTGCGTTGAAATTAAAGTATTTTGCGAGGGTGACGTGACATATACAGAAATCATTATCTATCCCTTCTGGTACTATCTCATTTGCATTCAGAGATGTTCGACGAAAAGTGAGCGCAATTTCAGATTACACTCCTGTTTGAGGCAAATACATACGCGTTTGTGAAAATTGAATTTCTACGAGACTTACAACCCACTCATCTGATAAGTGAATTGGATGCGGGGAATGGTTTGTAAAACAAGTTTTAAGCACACGATCATTATAAAAAGTTTCAGTACTGATATTTTTTCGAACTCTAGTTAACTCTTCTTCATAAAAAATACCAGCAATATCATCACCAGATCAATCACAAAGATAATAGATAGCAGGATAACTTTGTGTATGGTAATGCAACGGCTTAGTGTCTGTAATACATTCAATAGAAACTGAACTAATGCGTACAGGTTAGTATGTCTTTTTTGGTAAACAAAGATTAACTAATTCTACTTTAGACATTTTGATGCCTGGTGCCTTATAAGTCTCGCAAAAGTGAAGGTATCGCTATGAAACTGAAATTGCGGGGAATGTATACAAAGTGCAAGGGTTCATCGGGAAATATGTTTGTACGAAACCGACAGTTCTCGGGTGTGTATTATTTCAAACCGAGCAATAGGTATCCATAAGGCCGTGAAGTGGCCTAATAATAGACTAGTAGAAGAAAGCGTAAATTCTCAGGAAATTATTATTTATTATTATTATTATTCCAGTGATAAAGGATATAAGTAGACGTCTAATTATCTCTTCCGCACCGAGGACAGAGGGAACTTTCTAGAGAAGCCCTAATTTTTGCCTATTATACTGGAGGTTTCTCTAGTCTATAAACATTTCTTTTAGGACCTTGACTTCATTCCAGCCGATTTTGAGTAATTCCTTCGCTCAGTGACAATTTAGCTTGTAGCCTAGAGTCTTTTAGCCTCTCTGCATCCAGAGACCAAACCCCACTCCTACTGATGTTCCTCTGTCAGCCAACTGGTAATATTTTCAGTGACTAACCTACTGGAAATTCGTACAACTAGCTCGGGTCCAGTTAAATTTTCTTTTGCTGCTCGTTTCGCCAGCCTGTCCGATATCTAATTGTCCTTGATGCTACTGTTTCCAGCGATTCAAAGCAGAGTGACTCGGTTTTCTGTCGCTAACTTCTTCAGTGCCTCAAAAACTCCCAAAATAGAAGCGACGTAGTCGTTGTTCCATTCAGGGCCCTTTTGGATAATGTCGAGGCCAGCGAAACGTTTCGTTAGTCCCACCACGGTGTTTTCCGCACAGGTAGTAGTTTTTAGGGGTTGAAATTGGTTGCACAAATTTTCACAAATTAAGATGAAAATAAAACACTCATCTAAAGTTAATTTTGGAATGTCGGGGCCAGCGGTATGTATCTCTGAGCACTATATGACGTTTGCCCAACAGAGGGTCGTTTTTAATCGGATCCAGTGAATCGTTCCGCTAGTCCCGACATTATCCAAAATCAACTTTGCACGCGTGTATTATTTTCGTCTTAATTTGTTCAAATTTGTGCAACCAACCTCAACCCCTAAAAACTACCCCCTGTTGAGCAAACGTCATATCGGATCTAGTAAAACGTTCTGCTAGTCCTGACATTATCCAAAATCAACTTTATATGGGTGCATTATTTTCTTCTTAATTTATTCAAATTTTTGCAACCAATTTCAAACCCTAAAAACTACCCCCTGTTGAGCAAACGTCATATCGGATCCAGCGAAACGTTCCGCTAGTCTCCGCATTATCCAAAATAAACTTTATATGGGTGCATTATTTTCGTTTTCATTTGTTCAAATTTGTGCAACCAACTTCAACTCCTAAAAACGATCCTTTGTTAATTTTGGATAATGTCGAGGCCAGCGAAACGTTTCGTTAGCCCCACCACGGTGTTTTCCGCACAGGTAGTAGTTTTTAGGGGTTGAAATTTGTTGCCCAAATTTTCACAAATTAAGACGAAAATAAAACACTCATCTAAAGTTAATTTTGGATAATGTCGAGGCCAGCGGTATGTATCGCTGGGCACGATATGACGTTTGCCCAACAGGGGGTAGTTTTTAGGGGTTGAAATTGCTTGCACAAATTTGAAGAGATTACAACGAAAATAATACACCCATCCATATTTAATTTCGGATAATGTCGGGGCCAGCGAAATGTTTGGATGGCCCCGCTATGATTTTTGCCTAACAGTGGGTGTTTTTACAGGGGTGAAGTTGTTTCCACAAATTTGAAGAAATTAAGACAAAAATAATGTGCCCATATAAAGTTGATTTTGGATAATGTCGGGGCCAGCGAAACGGTTTGCTGGCCATTCCAGTGTTTTTCTGAGAATTCAGGTACTTCCGGTGATGCACAAATTCTAATTTTGGTTGTACAAATTTGAACAAATTCTGCATTAAATATTTGGCCGAAAAAAGGTAAATTTCCGTGGGTGGTGGGGCCAGCGAAATATTCCTCCGTCAACTCAATAATCTTTCGTGGATAGGCTGACTTGATACTTTTTGTCGAAGAGGTAGCGACAACAACGTCCTCGCGATATCGGTCGGTATCCGCACTAATATCGAGATACTGTTATCGTTCAGTCTTCTTAAACAATGAATCTACTATTCTTAGTTCTTGCTACATTACTCCGAAAGGCGCATCTACATGCTGGCCGCAAACGATGAATGATGGTGATAAAACACCTTCCTGCATACATCCCGAATCAACAGTTCCACATAAAGTGCTAACACCCGTAGTCGTAGTTAGGTTCTTATTCGCCAGCATGCGGCAAGTTTATTCCACGACTGCAATAGGCATATCGTGTGCAATCATGGCCGCCCTCTTCACCTCTCCAGAGGTGTAGTTGAAGGTTCCTTTGATGTCCATGAAGGTTATAATCCCGGGTCCTTTCTGCTTCAGTTCAGCCAAATATAATTTGATGCGCGTCTTAAAACCAACACTGTGCTTTAATATATTTTTTCGATATAATTAAAATTCAGAGACATTTCCAAGGTATTTTCCCTTAAACTATTCATCAAGATAAAAATAAATTTGGATTTTCAAACTTGTGTCATATTTTCTATCAGACTTCATTTATTACGTTTGTGGCACTTATTTATCACCTTCGTTTATTTAATGATCTTTTTTTTTGTATCAAAATATAATGTTTACAGTTTAAGGAGATGAAAACTTTTAAAAATAAAAAATTACCACAAACGGTTAGTTTTTATTTCTTAATTACAACTTTTTTTAAAAAAGAAGAAAATTTACGTAATATAATAATAATAAATTATTTTTTATTTTGTCTACAAGCTAAAAAGAAAACTGATTTACGAGGAATTCCGCTTTAACGCTAAATAGTGTATCAAAGCGAAACTAAGGAGTAAATTGCAAACATCGAAAATCGAGTTGGGCTTTCATTGATCCGAGGTCTTACTTATACTGAAATCTGAGTATTATTTGTAATTTTCAATTTTAATTGCATTAGAATGTATCTCACTTTTTTATGATGATACTTTTCGGAGAGGTTTATCTTCATAAAACCTACGAATTATATAAGACTATATTTTTTCAAACAAAAGTACGAGGTTTTACATATAATTTTTCGGTCTCCTTAGAGGATTGACAACGATTTAAATCATTTTTAGAGTCACAATTGAAACGTAATATTAAACAGTTTAAAGGATAAAATTCGTATGTAGAACTCTTTTAATTTTTGAAGCTTCTAAGTCTTAAACATAAATTATTACATTGATGGTGACATCAGTTAGCAATGAATTTCTAATCAAACTATTTTAGTCTAAATTTACTCTTATCAGTTCTAAATATCTCAGAAGGATAATTTTAACGTCTTCAGTCTAAGAGATAACCACTATAGTATGGATCGTATAACTCAATGAAGCAGTAAAATACTCATTTGTTAAGAATTTTCTTTATATTCTTAAATTGCAAATATGAGGATTGTCTGTACTCTTTCCTTATGCGCGGCTGTTATCCTGAATTCTATTGGTGAATATAATAATATAACTTTTTTATTATTAAGGTAAATATCCTTTTTAGCTTAAGGCAAATCACAACAAATTTAATTGCGCCTCTTCTTCCTGCAGATAAAAAAATTTGTGGCTTCTACTATTCCGAAAAAACTTTAAAATCGTTAGGTACATAATAGCAAATTTTTAAATTTTTTTTTGTATTTCAACAATATCTGCAGTATGAATAAGCACTTCTTCAAACATAACCGAATATTCATTTGAAGAAGGAGGATTATTCATAATCAGAATAAACTGCTATCGATTTTATTGTTTGATAAAGTGTAATATGCTTATGAAAATCCAGCTTTTGACAATTAGCACCAAATTTTCCACACATCTTTTTTGGTCCGCAGTTTTTGACCAATAAGCATCGAATTTTTCACACATATTCTTGGGGATCGCGGACAGGTGGTGAGAGAATTGGGGGATGATAGAATGGGGAGGGGGCATAGTTCTTGAAATATATAAAATCAAGTGGCCTAAAATATATTTTGCATATGGAAATATACTGTTTTTGACCTATTAGCCACGTTTGCATTTGATGCTATTAAATACGCATTATATACGTATTAATTGCCTTTAACTATAAATGTGTGACCTGCGCCGAAGAAACGGGGCTTACTCTAAAAAGTGAGATTTTCGGGTGGAGCGGTCCAAGTCGACCCAATAGACACGACTTTTAGGAGAGAGGGAAACTCACGAAATCTTCCCTCTCCACTTACCACTACATTTTCACAGGAAGAGATAGGTCGTAGACGCGACTAATGGACGGGGTAGAGATGAGATGCGTAGATGTAGTGGTGGGTGGTGGGAGGTGCTTCAAGGAAATTCGAGCTCTCGAGCGAAAGCCCGATTTCTCAGGTACATAAAAACTCAACTATCAGCAATAATTATTGCTGATAGTTGAGAATTATAATTCTTCGGCATCCTGCACAGAGAGTACTTAGGAAACCCCCTCCACTCGAACTCAACGAGTTCAATAATTTTTTGATAAATTGTAGTGCATCAATAAATAAGAGATATGTATTTTTCTGAGCCGAAAAACATTTTAAAGGGGTGAAAACTACCCCTAAAGTTTATACTGAAAAATCTCACCCCTAGAAATGGATTATTCATTATAATTCAAGTTTTAATGGATATTTTGAAACTAAATAAACTGCAAAATATTTCTTATAAAAAGCCTGAGATACTATATACAGTTATGATCAAAGAGGTTGCAACCCTTCTCATATGTTTGTAAAAGGTATATTTTTTAATCAATATTTTTATTATCAAAATCATAGTATGAACTAAAAAAATATTATCAAAATTTTTGTGAATAATATCGAGTATTAAAGTTGACGTATCTCGATTTTTCAAAAAACTACACTTAAGGAAGGGAGATGGCCACATATAAAAAGTAAAAAATGAGAAATACTCTATATATAAATAAAATATTATTTAAACGAGTGAAAATATAATACAATCCTTCTGTGGTAGTAATATCAGAGGGATGTAATAGTCACCCCTATAGATCTGTAATTGAATAAAATATATAAAGTTGACAAATTCTTTATGTATTTCGTGGGTTAAAAATTTTGATTATTAAAGCTTGTGTGAATACAAATTTATAGGAATATTACTTGAAATTATCCTGTCACATAGCTCTTTTTTTCTGATAAATTTATGAAATATGGTATCCTTGAAAATGTATGTTACATAGTGACATATGATTAGAATCTTAATTACTATAATTTATATCATCATTATTTTTAATAATATTAACAAAATCTCCGATTGATTTCATGGTTCATGGAGAACTCATAAGATAACTCAAAAGAAATCATATATAGTTTAATTTCTTGTTACTTCATGTCAAATAGCATGAGGTTTGATGATACAATCTCCACAATTCTCTTTAAACTATAAAACAATATATACTATTTTTCAACTTATTAGTACAATATCTTTATCATTATATTAAAATCTATCAATAAAGAATATTTTTTATTTTCTACTATTCAATATATTATTTGCATAAAACTAATCATCAACACTAAAGCAGTTTTTTGAATATTAAAGTTACTTACAATATCAATCAATCCTAATTGACTTTATTACTTAAGTTTCCTTCGAATAGTTCAAAGATATTAATAGCTTAGGTAATTTTTTTCTAAAAATATGATGTAGCATCAACGTGCACATTGGAACTTATTTCTTATTTTAATAAAATTTTTAATTAATAAATAAAACTTATTTTATTATTATTTTTATTATAATAAATATATGTATATGAGATCTTACATATTTCCAATTATGAAATAATGGTAATAAAGAATTATTATTCACAATCTGTGTTTTCATTTCAGATTTAACAATAAGGATTAATCCTTTAAACGTTATAAATTTATTAATAGTGTATTTTTAAACTTTATAAATACCAAATAGCATGACGCATGGTAAAGAATTTCAAATGTCAGAAACATTGAAACAAAAATTAATAGATGCTTCGAATGAATATAATGATGTAGTTATGATTACTGAAGAAACATTGGATTTTCATGAGGAATATAAAGACTGTGGTGCAAAAATAATCGAAGAGGAAGTACTGCATCACTTTCCTGATCCTGACGTTGGACCCAACAAATTAGTGTACAGAGGATAAAGAGGAATTAAATTTTGAATGTCAACAAAAAGTTGTAGAATATTGGAGAAGTGGCAAAAAGAAAAATTTAAGTATTGAAAGTATACAAAAAAGATTCAGAAAAGTTTCATCTATCAGTCAGTTGCGACGTTGGGCTCACACAATCTATAAAGGCGGAACTTACAGAGAGAAAATGTCGCGAATTTGCGAATATAAACTAGATAATTTTAAAGCTGCTGTTGAAGATGGTTTGATAATTCATGATCGCGACATACGTAGATGGACTTTACAAGCATAAAAGGAAATAGACCCAGAATTAAAAGATTTTAGATTTAAGGCTTCTAAAAATTGGTTATTAAAGGTTACAAAAGCTCACAGAATCGTATCTTGAAAAATAAATATGTTTATCACTAGAAAAACACTGGAAAGTGGTTCGGAACTCAAACTAATGTAAATGCCTTTGTTGCTAATATTCGGTCGGGTAGAGTCAGTGTCATCGACCACACACAATTACACGATACAGCCACTTATAGCAGCTACGGGACAACTACTAACACCTTTTTTTTAGTGTTAAAAGAACAGTCTGGTAAGTTTGGTCCTATGTTAGAAGCTAATTTATTTATACCAGAAAATGTGTATGCCGTGGCATCCAAATCTGGGAAATTGACTACAGGTGAGCATTTTTCTGATAATTTATTTGTTATAATACATCGAATGATTTGATAAATGAAATTTTCTAATTCCAGATCTCTTAAAAATTTGGTCGGAAATAATATTTTATCCAAATGTAGGTCGTCAGTCTGTACTATTACTTGATTCTTGTAGTGGTCACTATGATAAAATTATCGAGGAAACAATGCTCTAGAAAAGGTCCAATTTTGTGATTTGATCAGTTGCGGATTTTCTCTTAATAGTATTTTTTGATTAAATATAGAAGCAAATATAATGTGCTTTATATAAAAAATAAATTCTAAATTAAACCTAAATTTGTACTATTCTCACTTGTATAATTTTAAAATTATTCTATGAAAATTTTGCAAATGCTTGACAGAATAAACTGAATATTAATTTTAATAATGATATCAAGTAACAAGAAATTTAACTATATATGAGTTCTTAGGAGTTATCTTGTGAGTTCTACATAAACCATGAAATCAATCGGAGATTTTTTAATATTATTAAAAATAATGATGATATAAATTATAGTAATGAAGAATATAATCATAGTAGTAACTATGTAACATACATTTTCAAGGATACCATATTTAACCAACGAAATACATTAAGAATTTGTCGGCTTCATATCTTTTATTTAATTACAGATCTATAGGGGTGACTATTACATCCCTCTGATATTATCATCGCAGAAGGAATGTATTATATTTTCACTTGTTTAAATAAGATTTTATTTATAGATAGAGTATTTCTCATTTTTTACTTTTCATACGTGGCTCATCTCTTAAAGGGGTAGTAACCTTACTTAAGGGCAGTTTTTGAAAAAAAGAGATACGTCAACTTTAATAATCGATCTTATTCACAAAAATTCTGATAAATTTTTTTTTAGTTCATGCTATTATTTTGATAATAAAAATATATATAGAAAATATACCTTTTTCAAACATATAAGAAGGGTTGCAACCCATTTGATCATAAATGTATCTAGTATCTGAGGCTTCTTAGAAGAAATCTTTTGCAGTTTACATCGTTTCAAAATATCAATTAGAACTTGAATTATAATTGATAATCTATTTCTGGGGGTCACTTTATCTCACCCTTTCAATGTTACTACTGCAAAAAAATTGGAAGATATTTTTATTTGATATAAATAAGATTCCATTGACATGTAGAGTGAGTTTTATAATAAAAGATATGCTTTACTTTTTGCTCTTAGCCCATTCCTTCGAGGGGTACTTTTTGTTATGTAGGAGTAGTTCTTTTGAAAAATTCTGAAATATGCAAGCTTCAATATTGGGTATCTTTAACGAAAACGCTTTTCTTAATTTTTTTTAAATTTATACTCTGTCTTTTATGATGAAAATATTCATAATATATATCCTCCATTTTGTTTCGTTAAAAAATATTGATTAGGTTGCCAGATATATTAAAAAATTCATTTATCAGCATGAACTTTAGGGGTTGTTTTCACTCCTTCAAAATATTTTTCGGCACATAAAAAATACGTATCTGTTATTTTTTGATGTACTACACAATATAAAAAAATTATTGAAATCGGTGAGTTCGGGTTGAGGGGGTTTCCGGTTAGTGAGGCGAATCATTTTGGCGATAATTCAAACTCGAGAATCTGTTAATCACCTTTCTACAGAATTATCGCCCAAATGATTGGCCGAAATAAAATTAACGTAGATTTAGGCTAGGCACATATTGTTCTTTCGAAAAATCCATGTTTGCCTGTTAACAGTCTCAAATATAATAATTTTCAATGCAATTTACAAGAGAGGACATCGCACGCGTCTAGAACTCCGAAAGTGAAGAACAAGAGTGACAGGTTGCCACACAACATCACGAAAGAATAGAAATAAATAATTAGATAATTATTGATTTTTCAACACTTCTGGTAAGAGCAATATGGTGAAGTTTCCTCTCAGTACCTAAATCAACTTCGAGAGGGTTCTCTTCCATTTTGGTCCAGTGATCGTTTGTCAGAAGATTTTGATACCACTGGGCTATCAGCGGTGCTCGTTGTAAATCGGGCCTAAATCAATGGGCTGTAAAAGGGCCGAGCGATACAGTGTTTTTTGTCAGCCTCTACCAGAGGCTGGTTTTAGCGTTCGCTGTCTAGGAAAGGACGTAGTCATCTGTAGGCTCTCTCTGGTCTGTGGTATTTGCGCTCGGCCAGAATGATACAAAAATACAACCGGTTTTCTCCTCTCTTCGTCTAAGAAGCACGACTGTTGTCTCGGAGAGATAGAAAGAGACAGCATAGTCCGGTGTGTAACCATGCAGGGTATAAGTATCGTGGAGTTTGACAGCTGACTCTTTCGTTTGGTTTGACATTTAATCTATATAAGGATCCTTTACTTTTTGAAGCCCGGAGCGGGTAAGAGTAGTTTGGATGACAAGTGAAAAACACATCGTCACTGTAGGTATAGACGCCAGTGATAATAATGATCAAGTACTGGCTCAACTAGAACCATACTTGGACATAAATGAAGATGATGTGAAAAGCGAGATCTCAGAACAACTACAGCACCTTGAGCGTACTTTTGGTCATGATTACTACGGTTCAGACATGTAGAACCAACACAAATGCATTCTCTAACCAAACTGAACATCACTAAAAATCTGTTTGTACTAAGAGAACACCTGTATAATATGAAGCTATGATAACGATTAAAACGGTGAAACGCAGAACTAAGACTGCCAATGAGCTAGAAAGCTGATAAACTATGTTAATAAAATCATCCACCCTCGTTACAACGAGACATTAACACCCGCAATATTAATTGAGATTTTAGACCCCTAGACGTCGAGACTTGATGTTGTTACCGCTAGACTGCGTCAGTAAAAGGATAGTAGTGTAAGAAGGCAACAAAATCGTACCTTTCAGGCAGAGGAAAGAAAGTTTTATTATGAACTAAGTTTAAAGCAGAATAGCCAGCAAAACATGGTAGTCCCTCAATTGGAAAACATGAATATCTATTGGCTGATTCTTCAGGGTGAAACGAACTGGCGCAATTTAGATGATGTGTGGCTTTATCTTAAAAATACATGAGCTAGAAATAACCCTGAAATTGATCTAAAAATATCCCAGTTTTAAGTGTTTCTGGGTCTAGAAAAGAACAAGTAACTGAACCGCTCCAAGTCTGGGCATACCGCATAAGCTCTGGAATAAGTACCTGAAGAGTGTGCATCCTGCGTTGGTAAGGTGTTTTTGAAGATCATTAAACACCCAGATCTGATGTCAGATTTGATGCTTTAGAATAAAACGTTGGTATGTTGTCTAAAAAACAAGATGCTCAACCTCCATCTGTATCTTGTCCTATTGCCTTTCTAAATAACTATCTTAACACGCATTACGAAGTATATTTTTCAAGAATACTTTTTCGTTACACAATGGTTCTATTTAGCGTTGAGCCTATTAAGCGAAACACTGAATACCGTGTCTCATGGGTTAAGAATACATGATAATGAGGATAGTTATCAACTGATCCATTTTCTAATGATGGAAACAGGACGCCTGTTTAGACTCGAAACTGCAAAAAGTGATCAGTGTCCCAAAGCAGTTTCCCGATGAGATCCACATGGAGCTGCTAAGCAGAGCGGGCCACGTGTATAATTCCAAATAGTTGCTATTCTTTATAAGAGAAAAATACTGCTTATACAGTTTGTGTTATTTCGGTGTGTCCTTATACGGATTGAATATAACCTGATAATTCCTGTTTCGTTGACTTCGCAAAGTGTCCTTATACAGTACAATCCATCATCACGAGCGATCAAAGGATCACTCTACAGGCATAAATCGAATTTTAGTCGGCCAGGTATTTAATAATCCTACGCATAATCAGATCGATTGATTAAATATTTTTAATAAGAAGTTTGGAAGTAACTGATGACTGTGAGAGCTACATTAAAGTCTGAATACTTTTTATAACATTATGAGAATGTAAGTGGGGATAGAATGTGTGATTAGTAGTTAAATCAAAAAATTTTGATTGATTTTTTATTTTTTGAACTCAATTTTTCGTAACTATTTGATTGTTTAATTTAGAAGAAAAATGAGATCTTAATACCCTGATATTAACAAAATAAATAAATTTTGATCAAACATTTGAACGACTTGCTAAATGTTTTTGCCAAATGTCCTCGTTTTGAGACCCCCTAAATCCGAATAACAGGTTATTACGAATGTGTCTGTCTGCCTCTGTGAGTGCGTGTGTCTGTAGATTTTTAGTTTATTAGCACGGTAAATTTCGAAAGAATTAACAGTTTAGATTGGTCTTTGGTATGCTCTTGGAGTGTCCTAAAATAAAGGCCAAGTTCGTTAGCCAACAATTTTGGATACAAATTCAAAACGTGAGCGTATTTTGAAAATTGTTGACACTACTTTTTAAGATACAAAAATTTCCTGTACGTATATTCATGGTATTCAAACAGACGAACACTTTATCCTTGGGACTTTATTTTTATAAAACCAAAATTTACCAGAGTTATAGCATTTCCAACATTCCAAAAAACATACGAAAATCAACATTTGAGGCCAAATAACGCACGATATGAAAAACAAGTGAAGAGAAGAAACATTTTTTTGCTCTTGAATGCCGTATACGATTATCATAACAACGTTTTGAGTTTTCTTGAACAAATGAAAATTCAAATTTTGACAGTATAAAAAAATAATGGAAAATCATGAATTACATTTACCAGTTAAATTGTGGAAAATAGGTGAAAAATTGGTTAGACGAAAATTGTGCATTTTAAAAAGGTCTACGATTTGTTACAAATCACTTTTTGATAGCATGCATATTTTGTGTTTTAATCGTGAAAAACTATATTAAAATAAAAAATCAGTGATTTTTAATCTGTTGAACAGGAACAAATACAGATTATGATATTATATACAAGTTTATTATTAAGAGTAATTTTTTATCATTTTTAATGGTTCCTTGTTGAAATTCATTGTTTTACCAGAAATATGAGACAAATTAAGGTAAGATTATAAATAATCAAAATTATCTAGTCACTGTTAAGTATTTAAACAATTTTTCATTACAAATAAAGTTTCAAACAGCCTGACAATATCATTCCAGTCACATCTTGCTGATGATGCGTTAATCATACCATGATGTAACTGCGGTAACTGCGAAAGGGGTAGAAGTTACAGCTTTTTATTACAAAAAAAGAAGATGCAGCATTGGGTTTTCTATAAGAATATATACTCTTAAAAAGTCTAATCTTTTTAAAGGTTTTTATGCGCTAAAGGTGTTGAACGAGGAAAAATTATAGATGTTTATGGAAAGAAGCCCCTAAATTAGAACCTCATTTACAACTGGTGATGTACCAGTACACAATTGATCAGATACTTAAAACAAAAATTGGATCCTTTATTTTTTTGTTTCAGCATTCAGTTCACAGTCCAAACGTTTGCCGGTTGATGACCCTAATCTTAGTGCTATTCGATGTGGACCTTCCTCTTCTTCTTGCTCTAAAAACTCTCATTATTCAGTCAGGTCTCCACCACCTGACGAGGCATCTATTTGTGATAGGCCCAGATCTTCTACTCTTAAGCAAACTTTTCCCAGCCTACTTGGATTCAGATTTGAAGAGCTGGAATTTATTCGACTTATTCCCCACAACAATCTGGATCGGACATTCGAACTCCGAAAATACGTTTTTCCTCCAGATAAGCCAATTCGATTGAAAACAAGAAATCGTGTTTTAAATCCCATACCAACCGGAGAACAAATTGTATTATCAACGTTTAAGGGTGACATCTGTGCAATATTAGAAAAATTACCAAACAGGCAAACGGTTCTTCGTGGAATATTTATACCTGGTTTTAAGTTGCCAAAGCGGGTGAAAATAAACATGAGTAGCGGCGCGGTTGAAGAATTGACCGCACAAGAAATCGCAGAATGTCCAGTGTCCCCCCACGAACTAATCGCAAAGAGTTATGCAGTATTACGTATGTACACCGGAATCTTTCATACCGTTAATAAATTTAAAATATATATACATAAACGCGCGCGTCAGTCCGATCTGGTCTTTTCGCCTGGCCTTAATGTTCTCCAATTTTTAATTATTTTTATTATACAAGTTGTGACATACTGAAAAGGTTTTTAACCTTTGTATGTTAAATTAGCATAATAACCTAATAATGTTCCCTACTGAATTTTTTTCTAGGTTAACAATTCAAAATAGTAGATTCTTAATAATAATAATAATAATAATACAAAGAACAAAAAAAGAAATTACTAGAAAGTTCGTTAATTAATATTCGACACTTCGGCTATCTCTGCATTCTTTTTTTAAACAATCTAAGTAAATAATATATAAATAACAATCGTTTCTTATATTTTATTACAAACACTGTTCTGCATAAAGAAGTAAAAGGAATAGAAATACCTATTCTTATATTATTGTATAAAACAAGAACATTTAATCTTAGAGTCAAACATCATGTCAATAATTAAGTCAATTTTTAAAATAATAATGACGTGTTACCAATGAAAATTAAAAAATACAGAATCGTATTGTGAAAAATCCTCTAAAAATTGAATAGGCTTTTTTATTATTAAACTACAACTTTCAGTGGGCGCGCCCTGTAATTTCCCATGAGCGAGCGTGTGTCGTAAATTTTACGTCATTCGGGTTTATTCAAGTTAGCGAAGGAATGCCAAAGTGTTTTCGTGTGAAACAGCCCCAAAATTTCAATCTGAAAACAGAAGTCCCGGTTCACATTCCTTAAACCCCAGATTGGGTTCTAAACATATCAATAATATTGAACAAAACTTCAAATTCAACTCCATCACTTTTAACGAAACAGCCGTAAAATTATCAAATAAACGAAAAATAGTCACAATATACTTACACATAAAGACGCGTATAGGAAACAATTCTTTGAAAAATCGCCTGCCTAGCGTTCAGAATGAGATGGATATTGGAATAGGTGGAAGCTCAGCACATTATAATAAGTGGTTCATGTAGGGGAGGGGTATTTGGGAAATTGTCGTAAATTTTACGCCAGCGCGCCCGCTCGAAGGTTAAATATTTTTATTTTCAAGAAAATTTTGTCTTAATGTCTCTTCTTACCAATCTTTAAAAAATTATTGAATTTTATTATGTCATAGCTCTTTTTTTTTAGCAAAAGCATTCCCTACCACATAAATATTTATAGTTTTTGAATAAGTGCACAATATTTAAATATAGTTATTCGTTTAAAAAAAATTTTCTTGACTCGATGAGCGCGATGATATTATAGGCGTTTATGGAATTGCGCCCCACAATTACAGCCACATCAACAAATCGTCATCTACCGATATACGATTGTGTAGAGACTTGAAATAAAAATATAATCCTGTATTTCTTGTTTCAGGAATAAGTTCACAGTTCAAGGATTTGCCTGATGGAGACTCTGGTTCTGATGTACATCGCTTTGTACCTTCTTCCTCTTCTTCTGGCAGACATTGTCCAGACACGACTCTTTCTCTTGCCACACCTCATTATTCTGCCAGGTCTCCACCAACCTGTCGAACCACATCTTCATGAATGTTCGAAGTCTCCTAATCTTAGGCAAACTTTTTCCACCGCATTTGGATTTAAATTCGAAGAGCTAGAATTTATTCGACTTATTCCCCACAACTATCCGGATCAGATATTCGAACTTCGAAAATACGTTTTTCCTCCCGACAAACCAGTTCTATTGAGAACAACAACTCGTATCCTTGAACCTATACCAACCGGAGAACAAATTGTATTATCAACGACCAATGGCGATGCTTGTGCAATACTAGAAAAAAAATCGAGCAGAAACACAATTCTTCGTGCAATGTATACACCTATTTTTGGGATCTCAGAAAGAGTGAAAATAAACATGATTAGCGGCGTGGTTGAAGGCTTATCGACAGAAGAAATCGCGAAATGTCCAGTATTTGCGAAGGAATCAATCAGAAAGAGTTATAGATTATTTCGTGTGTAAACCACAAATTTATCACAACGTTGATATATTTTTTTAACGCGCGAGTCAGACAGATCTCCCGCTTTGAGCGCAGGCATTACGATTTCCCCATGTTTATACATAGATGTTTCAAAATTAAAGTTCAAAAATGATTTTTCAAATTAAAAATGTTATTTGTTTTCATTTCACAAATATTTCAGGACTAAAATTCCAAGATACTTTAAATATTCTAAATTACGTTCTAGTGGATATTGTACCATTTAAAATATCTTCCACTGCTTTTATTAAAGCACCTTTGACTTTCGCGGATAGATTATCATATCTTCTATCATTATATCATATCTTCTAGATAAACCGAACTCTTGGTTTTAGTCTCCCCTGTTTACGGTCTTCTTAAAACTTCTGGCTCCTATTTATTTTCTTAGGGGATGCTTAGGTCGTGCATTAACTTACTTGTCCGTCTGATGCGGGAACGACCTACATCCAACTGCACAATGCGGTTCTAAGGTGGCTTTATTACAATCTTGACTACTCGACGGCACAAGCTGTTACTGTTTACACAATTGTTACTGTTATGCACTCGTGGTCTAACATAGTTCTTGTTGATTAAGAGAAACTAATTTAATTTATAAGAGAAAAATTTGAATTGTGTAGGATCAGCTAATGCCAAGTGAGCTAAAATTTGCTTTCCTTAAATTACCCTGATTGAATGCCAGCACGGATGATTTCCTTTTGTGATGTCAATACAGTGTGATTTTTACTTTAGCATACTATCTTCTAATGTGGAAACGACCTATATCCAAAGGCTAATCCGCTAAACAATTGTTTCTGTTGCGCAATCGAGGCCTGACACAGTTTTTAAATAGTTTTCAATTGAATTTTAAATTTAAAAAGGAGTTTTTTCGTGACCAAAATAGGAACAGTTCAATCTTCCGTAAAAAATTAAATTTAACTTGAAAATAAACTTTTTAATTAGTTCAATTTTCACCCAAAAAGTTGAGTTTCCACAAGAAATGTTATGAATAAGGTTTTAATTTTAAATGAAATACTGTTAACTACCATAAAAATACCAATTGATATTAAAACTGTTGAATTTCCAACTTAATATGTAGGTATAAATTTCGAAATTTCCAAAATTACAAAATATACCACAAACCCGTATGGAAAAAGCCCCGCTGAGTTCTCTTAGGATGAGGGCCCACGGCGGGGGCCCGCATGGGTCAACGATTAAAATTTCAAAGTCCAAGGGACGTATATTTTTTTGGTACCACAAATTTTAAGGTTTCATGAGTTCAGACTTAAAAACAATGAATTTCTGTGAAAAATTGAATGACTCTTTTCTAAAATTCGAACTTTCACCATATGGATGTTCTATGAGGGTCGTCAGCGAGGGCCCAGCTCGGTTGCAATCACGGATCAACGATTAAAATTTCAAACTTTGAAGGGTAAATATTTTTTTGAGACTACTAATTTGAAGGTTTTCTGAATTCAGACTTAAAAATAATTATTATAATTATATATAATAATTGTATATTTTTGTTAACAGTTCGTGCATTTTACGCTTACATCACGTCGTACACGGACTAACTTCATCCCTACACCCTACCTTAACCATCAGAATATGCACTAAGCAATGTATTTCCAGGAGAAAAAGAAGTCTAAATTGAAAATCCTGCTCAAATAAGACGTGGCCACCACAAGAGCGTAGCATAACAACTGGCATCAAACGTAGGACACAAAGTACAATTAATCGTACATCACTCCTTCCTCTGGTATTCATCTGATCCACTTTCCTCGCTCTATCTCCCTCCATCCTATAAGATACCCACAACACGTCCTATTTTCACAAATATAGTAACCTATGTGCAATCCGATAGGACCTCCACATTGGAATTTGAATTTTTTTTGCGATAATTTAGGGCTTTTGTTAGGCACCGCTGCGGATTTCGAGGCTCGTTTAGTTTTCTTAAAAAACCGACATTAAGATGCTGGCCTCTAGTACCTCCAGTAAAGAAACTGTAAATAATTTAAAAAATCAACCGCGCCAGGATATTATGCTTTTTAGGGCTCTTAAAAACGCCAAAAATTAATTTTGGAAAAGCAACCACTATTTTTTGTAACTGCCCTTACAGTAAAATTTTCACTCAAGCTAAATGCAAGAAAATTAGAATTTTTGCTTTTTTTGGGCTCTTCTTTGGCATCTATCCCGATTTTCGTGCTCTCTTATTTTTCTTAAAAAAAAACAGACTTTTTGGTGGAGGTGCTCGACGCCGCACCAGCACCTTCACTACATAAACTTAGAGAAATTGATCAAAATTATCAGCGTAAAAATTTTGGGCATTTTGGGCTGTTTAATATTTAAAAAATCAATTTTTAAAAACCAACCACTATCTCCAAAAGACCACTCTTAAAATAAAATATGTACTTAAACTAAATATAAGCATATCAGAATTTTGGAAATTTTATATGAAAAATATGAATTTTTTATGGGTAAAACGACAACATACGGTTAAAGAAGCCTTGTTAAAGAAATTGATTTTTTTTCTGTGAGCCGGGAATAAGTATAAATTCACGCAAAACCATCATTTCCGCTAAAAAAATAACTTTCAATTAATTTTAAAATCAACTTTACTACCGAAAAATATTGATATCCAGCTAAATAACAATGTTCCAAATCATCGTAAAAAATACTGTAAAAACATTATATTAATTTCTTTTTTAATTTGTCTGCAAGCTTAAAAAACTGATTAAAAAAAATTTCCGCTTTATGAGCTAAATAATGTATCAAAGGAAGACAAATAATACAATTTTAAGCATCGAAAATCAAGATGTGCTTTCATTGATCCAAGATCTTAATTATACTGAAATCTTAGCATTAGTCATTAAAGACATGTGATGAGTGTAACAGCTGATCAAGTCAGCTCTAAAATCACTATTTTTCACCCATATTGAAAAATAAAAGTTTAAATAACGCGGAAATTTTTTTCGGGAAACGTTAATAAATATTAAACGATCGTTTGTGGTCTTGCAAAGAGTTGGAGGAAGAAAAAAGTTTATTTATGCAAATAATGATTATCGTCGAACAAACTTAGGTTTTACAGCAGAAGTTTGACTTTTAACTTTCTCTTACGGTAATCATGAAATTTGTTTTACCCACAGACCCGTAGAAGTTCGAAGTTGTCTACTCGTTGCGCTAGTGCTGCTTTGACACAGCTGACAGACTGATACGTCTGTCAGACCAAATATGTTTATTTGCATTTCAAGTGCAAACATTAGTTTTTGCATTATTGGTGCATAATGTTCGTGAGCGATTTTTGCTGTTTTGTAACACTTTGATAAATATAAACCTCATAACAATCCCATTGAGAACACTGCAAATTGCTTGCAGGGTTTGACGACAGCACGATCGGTATTTCTCCAAAATAGAAATTAAAAAAAAAAAACTTTTTTCTCTATTGTAATTATTTAGGACCAGAGACAAATTCTTGCATGCCTTATATGTATCGTGCCAAATTTTTAACACGATATCTCATTCCGTGTGGACGTAAGTTGGGAAAGAAAACTTCCACTGTTATTTTCTTCAAAAAAATTTTTTTTCAAAATGTCCTAGATACCTCATTTCGTTTAGACGTAAGTTGGAAAAGAAAAATCGAAGACCAGGTTTGGTCACGTGACCCTGTCGTCACATGGCCTTAATTTCCCTTTTTATTGCGTTTTAATTCACCTAATAGCGGCATGGTTGAAGGACTGACTTAACGCGCGCGTCAGACAGATCTGGCACAGTGTATGAGTTGACGTCATGATCCAAGAAGCTATGGTCCCGCAACGTTTGAAATCATTTCGCGTCATGATGTAGCACAACGTTTTTCAAACTTACATACTCAAAAGTAGATAATGCGAATTTGTTTAATGCATCTTTTAATTCTCGAAGATACATATTTTTTACATTTAATAAAAATGATATATTTCAACTTATTAACCTTTAATGAACACTTGGCATTTACTGTGACCAGACGGGCATTCAGATTGCCTACGTTTGATTTTCTAACATTTGTATCGAATAGTTGAATTACCTGTGAGATCCCAAAGATATGTTCTTCATATTTTGTATTATTTTAACATCACTCATGATTTTTTCAGCTAAAAATATCTGGAGGTGTGTCATTGCATTCTTAATCGACCATGTTATGAAGAAAGATATTGGTCTTCAAATATTGTGTAGGTAAAATGAAAGAATTGAAAAAGAAGTTATTTAATAACTTATGGATGTATTTTATTAAAATATTAAATTTCATAATTTTGTTTTTCGTATACTATTATAAGCAAAAATTCAAATTTACCTTTGTCATTGTTGATGATCTAGTGAACCATTTATCTTGAATCAGGGACATAAATATCTGCAAAATGAAAAGAGGGCAGCGAGAATTGTAGCAGACTGTATATTTTGTACAAAAGTTTGAAAGTTATTCGGATTACAATTTAGAGATTGAATCTTGAATAATTGATGATTTAATGAGCAAAGGCAGTCTGAGATTTCTCGGCATAAAGCACCTCTCCAAAGAAGGAAATTTTCAGTCCTGCTTGAATATTCCAGACAGATGGATGCAGAATCTGTTGTATGAAATATAAAATTTTTCGCGTGTTTTTGGATTTTCAAGGAGTTCGGTGTGAAAATTTTAACTGTTTTTGCCGTTTAATGTTTTGAAACTTCTAACCGATTCAAAAATTTTAATATACAATTTTCTCTTGTATTTCCGGATTTCGAACGAGTGTAATGTGCCAAATTTAATCAGTTTCTGCAGTTTCATACTTTGAAACATTCAGTCGATTTAAACGGTTAAACATAAAACTTTCTCTTGTGTATTTAGGTTTTCAGCGATTGCAGTGTGTATTTTTATTAGTTTTTGCAGTTTGCTGTTCTGAACCTCTTAATCTATTTTAATTCAGAGGTAAGTTAATAACAAGCAGTACATCTACCAGGTGTATACATATGAAACCGGTATTGCCATTTAGCGGCCAGTAGGCACACTTGTAGGCACTGTCGGAACTTACCATTTGTGCTAATTGGCG
>NC_046658.1:166195941-166200724 GCF_010883055.1 Belonocnema kinseyi | reverse complement strand
CGAGGGCGCATACTTTGAATAAAATATTTGTTATCATTCTTTTGAAATAAATGTGTTTTTTTCTTGAAAAAATACCGGTTTCATATGTATACACCTGGTATGATTGTGTGTTTCATGTAAATTTCAGCTCTGTAAGTTGAAAACGACAGTAGTAGTAATTTTTGAAGAAGAAAAATAATTATCTGCATTTCTTGCAACTAGACTTTTTTATTTTTTTAAATTTTTTATTTGTTTAGGATGAAAAACGATATCCTGTTTTTGTACCCATTTTTGTGCAATTGAGTAATAAAACATCTGTTTGCCACTAACTGTTCTTGATAGCACAACTCCTGTAGAGGTGAAGAATCTACTTTTTGTTGATATTTATCAATTTCAATAATAGTAAAAGATGTATCCGACAGCTTTGAAGGGAACGTTTTTCAATTTTGCAGACTGAAAAGAATCAGGAAAAATCGCAATAGTTTGTCGACACCAGAAGGTCTAGAAAACATAATGACAGAATTTTCAGAATATTTCTGTTCTCGGTTCGCAAACATTTTCCCGGCCAATAAAATTTAAAAAATGGAACTACATTCTGAACATTTTTCCATTAAAAAGTAGTAAAATGCGAACAACAAATTTAATCATTCAAAGTGCAACTCTTGAATTTTAAAGTTTCAAAATTAAAGTTTAAATTTTTTTTCAATTAAAAAATGTTGTGTTTAAATGCTCAATAATTTACACGTAAAAACAGAAAGGTAGTAAAACTTTTCAATTGAACAGTTTTTAATGAAATACAGATCAACTGCAAAATTTATAATTTTTAAAATTCATAAATTGTAGATTTCAAAAATTTAGAATAACTTTAAAGTTCTTAAATTAGCCAAACTTCCATTATTTTCATTTTAAATGGCTTCAGCATCCTTGAAAAGCTTTAAAATATTGTTTGAAAATCTTGAGAAATCTAGAAGTTGGTTTATATTTTTTCAAATTTAAAATTATTTTTGAAGTTTTTCTAGTACTTCTAAATAGCTTCTAAAATTAATTGAATTTGTCCCAAATCTGATAGAAAATACTGCGGATTATAAACAAAGATTTAAAAATAATTTATAATTTGAAATGATATCAAATAATTGAAATTAAGTGCCTGTACCAACTTGATTCGACTTTTCGTACCGAAACTTCGGTTCAAATGCCCACAACATAATTTAAACAAATATGTAGATTTTTGTAGTTTTCAAACAAAAAATCTAGAAGCTTTCGAAGTATTGTGAAAGGGTAGAAAAAAATAAAAACATTTTCTTAAAATTCGTAGAAAAATTGAAAATGCCTCTTTACTTTGAATAATTATTTTAACAGAATATTTGAAAAGATTGTAAGAGATTTCCAAAATTGTCAAAAATGACACTAGCTTTTTATGTCAAACAATTAAGTTTTAAATTGTTCACTGTTAAATATTTGGCCTTAACTTACTCTTATTAAATTAATTCTCAAGTATTGCTAAGTATTAATTCATTACTCTTTTTCTTAATTACAAAATCTTAAATCAAATGGGTTTAAGAAGTAAATAATTTCGAAATTTGATAAAATGATTTTAGAATCGTTTTATTAAATAAATTACCATTCATTTTATAATACTCAAAGTACAGATTCATCTAAAAAATGACTTATTTATTTATATTTACAGTTGATAAAATAATAATGTTTTTTATCAGAATTTTTCAACTTCAAACGCTTTTAATTTTCAATTGTTGTGAGAATGTTATTTTATTTAAAAAAACAAAATCAACACCTACCTTCGGTACTGCAACTTCCGGACTCTAATTTTCAAGAACCAATTCTCGAAAGTTATTTTGGACGCCAGGCTTTCCGTTGCCATTCAAATACATCAAAAATCCCAAACAACAATATTCTAAAGCAAAATCTCAAAATCAATAAAATTCTACAAAAAAATCAATAACCGCAAAATTAGACGACAAATCCCAATATCACCTCTTAATTCCCGTTAGATATAGTATACCGGAACAAAACATGCTAGCTCAGCTCCAAAAGTCTAGTTAATGGCAGAGGGGGTGGCCGACGGTAAATTAAAAAGAAATTTCTGAATTCAAATAAAACAAGATCAATTGAATTTTCAATATTACAAATAGCACGTGGTTTATTAACTTTTGATGTGCATTAGTTCTCCTGGTGATACATTATTTTCTTCGTCTAGGTGATAATCTTATTCCACTTTACAATAAAGTTATCAAAACAATATTTAGCTCTGAAAATCGAAAATCTACACACAATTATCTACATAACCTAATCTAACTATTCTATAGTAGATTAGGCTCCTTACCGGTGCTATTACCCCACGTAACAAGGGGGTGAGCCAAACTCTGAGCGGTAGTCATATTTCATCAAAAAGGGTTAATCCATTAAAAGAAAAGGTGGTCATAGTTCATAAATTTATCCAAAATTAGAGATCGTCATAAACAGACCAAAAGAGGTAGTTAAAATTTACAAAGTTATCCTAAATAAGAGATGGTCATACTAAGACAAAAGGGATGGTCAAAATTTATAAATTGATCCAAAATAACGGATGGTCATATTCAGACAACAGGGACAGTCAAAATTTAGAAACTTATCAAAATTAAGGAAGTGGTCATATTCAGAGAAAAGGGGATAGTCGACAATAAAAAATAAGGGATGGTCATAACTAGACAAAAGGCATGGTCCAAATTTATAAATTTATCATAACAAGGGATAGTCATATTTAAACCGAAGGGGGAGTCATAATTTAATAAAAATACGATAGCCAAAATTCCATAATCATAAGTGGTATTCGAATTAACAAAGGGGGAGTCAGTAAATTCGTCAAAATTAAGGGAGTGTCATTTTGAAACACAAGCGGGAGTCACGATTCCATAGAAAGGGGTGGTCAAAAACACATCGTATCGAGAAAATTAATAGACAAAATGTCAATCATAAACCATCATATAAACCATCATTAATATTTATGTCATAAATCACCAGAAACATAGACTTGTATTAAACCTATAAATCATTCAGCGAAAAATTCAATAAACATAATTAAATTCCAACAACAACATAATCATCAATAAGAAATTCTAGCAAGACCCAGTCATGAAACTTCGCCCCTACCACGTGCCAAAAAAAACGACTTACTCAAAACGGCTCCATTTAAGCCAAATTTTCTGCAACAATTAATCCACAAAAAAAGAAAACTCTAGACGAGAAGGGATCAAAACAAAGAACTTCGTTCCACAATAGAAAAAGGCTAACTATCCATAATTTCAAAAGGATTAACAATAAATTAACCACAAAATGGCCACGTTTCGGGTTGGTTTCACCTAACTAGGTAGTAATTAACGAGGCTTACCAAAAACAAAACGTCAATCAAGTCTACAACAATCGTCAGGGTCAGCTCTCAAGTATCCGACAGAGGCAATGATTTTTCGAGGAAAATTCTCTTTATACACTAAATTATATTAAAACTAGTCTCGAACGGTGCGACGCTTCGGGAACACCAACGGTAAGTGAAAACGAGTTTCGGCGGGCTCTCGGCTCGTTCCTCTTCTCGCCTCCTCCTTCCTGTCATTCGTGCGCTGATTGCTTAAGGTTGACGGGACGGCAGGCAGTGTGTCGTAGTGGACTTCAGTGCTGACTACTCTGGGGCTTAGCTGTCCCCGTAGTCCTTTTTATCCTCCTCATGTCAGGGATTTGGTCCAACCAAACGTATTTTAGTCAATGGATAATTATTCTCCTTATTCTCCGGTAAGACCTAATGAGTACATCCTGGAGCCCAAATTCGTCCTGTCGTGAGCAACAGATCTCTTCTGGTACCAGTAGTCCCATTAGCAATAGTCAGGACCTGGGCTAAAGAGGTCCCACTAGCCATGCTGGGAATATAAGAATAAAAACTTGTGAAAAGAAGTATTTAGATTCTAGGTGTCCTCTGTAGTCCTGGGTGTCCAAGATGAAAATTCTAATATTTTCAATTCACATTGTTTGATTCTATGCCCGGTAATAAGCGTTGAATAGAGAAAATTTAATATTTTCAGATTTCAGCGTAAAAGTGAAGATTATTATATTATTTTGAATAAGCGATTATTCCAATCAATTACATCCCCAGTCAAGATGATAATGCACAACAGGACTACGATGCAGAAATCGATACCACCACTGAACCTCTTGTTGGTGCACCCAATTTTTATGCAGCGCAATGTAAATGTTCGTGTTTGTCAGTGAATAATTACATATAAATTGTGCAGCTGACAAGACATTTACTAGGCAGTCTGATAAGTCCCTGAAAAATGAAACACGGACACGTTTTTTTGGCCAAAGTCGGTTTTATTTTTCAGCATACTCTCCTTTTAGGTTGATATAGCGAGTCCAACGATTTTCTAACTTTTTGATACCGTCCGAAAAGTACTCGATCGAAAGGCCTCCAAAATACGCCTCAGTTTCAGCTATGAGCTCCTCATTTGAGTAAAAACGCTTACCGGTGAGCTATCTCTTCAGGTTAGGGAACAAGTAATAGTCGCTGGGGGCCAAGTCTGGTGAATACGGTTTCTGCGGAACCAAATTCGAAGCCGATTTCATGCAATTTTGCTTGTGCAACTAAGCATGAATGAACAGGCGCATTGTCGTGATGATAAAGCGGTTTTTTCTTGTTCAAATGCGGTCGTTTTTCGGAGATTTCGATTTTCAGTCGGTCCAATAATGATGAATAGTATGCTCCGGTTATGGTTTTACCTTTTTCAAGATAGTCCACGAATATTATGCCATGTGCATCCCA
>NC_046658.1:166188821-166195841 GCF_010883055.1 Belonocnema kinseyi | reverse complement strand
TGTAACTTGTAAATGCGTAAACATAAATGGCTGAAGTTTTGACAGGCGTCATTTGAAGGATCAAGCTCGACGAAAATGTTTCACATTAGTGAATACTAATGCATCTCTTAGAATTTTCAGGTACTTATCAGACTGCCCAGTATTGACGTATCTAACTTTTATGCAGACGATTTCTGGGACGCTGTCCTAGAGGAAGAATCTGACGAAGCTCAACTGGAAACTGTCACCAAAGAGGAAAACAATGACAACGATAGTAAGTTTCCTGTATCAAGAATAATGCAGAAAACTGCAAATAAGACCCCGAGTTAATAGAACCCTGGAATGATGTAATCCTAAAAATAATTAGAATCATATTTTGTGTTTCAACTATTTACAATCTTAGGGTATTAGGTAATTATTTCCACATGAACGAAAGCAATATTTGTAATATAACTTGTAATTTAATTTTAACTCTTCATGTTACTTCTTTTAGATGCTTCATATAATAATGGGGAACTTCAGGATAAGTTCGACAAGTTCGGGTTAGAAGACAAATCACCTAAAAATCGTTGGAGTTGATCTCACCAAGGATGCAGTTAAAGGCACAGAAGATAATAAACTTTCTGAGTGTCTCTTTCTTGATGAAGACGTGATGAAGACGCGATGGAGACTAACACCTAATAAGTCTTTCTGATGACTTAAAAAAGAAAGATGGTGAAGAGCAAGCAAAGAAAGAAGAGAAAGAAAAGAGTGAGGAGAATGCAGGTCAGGTCTCGAAAAACCTGCTATAAGTAGTTGAAGTTGAAGATAGTCAGCAAAAAATTACCATTTTTATATTTTTTTCCAATCTCATTTTGCAAAAAAGAAGCAACAAAAAACTAACGGCGCAGAACATTTAACACGTGAGACGTCTCCGTATGCTACATGTAGTTAGGACTCTACAATCTGCAAGTCTATATGTAACTCAATGTATTAATATTACCATATATCCAAGGGGCACGTGAAGTAGCCATCTGAAAAAATGTTGACAGCTGCTGAGATCATGAATCAGGAGTTCGAGAAATATCACCAAAAAATATTATCGAAGGAATAAAATTTTTTTTTCATTTAGCATCGAATACTCATGAAAAGTTGTCTGAAAAAGTAGATATGAAGGTTTTGCTGTGCTTAGTGAGCACAAGAACATACCTTAGACTACGCCACTTCAACAAACATCTCTCCGCTCAAAGAAAGAAATTAAGGAATGCAAAAAAATGGTGAAATTTACCAATATTGCTAGATGATCAGATGTTTAAAAATATTGAGTTTTTCAGATGTTGCAAAATAGTTGCAATATTCCATATCCAATTTTTCACTCATTTTTAACGCTTTTTATACTTATCAAAATAATAAAAGAGTGGTGAAAGGCATAACGAGCACTTTTTCGTTCACTTTCTTACATTTTTCAGATTCCTTGTTTATTATTTTAAAATGTTTGATGACTTTGCTCAGAAACGGGAAATGCTAATGAATTATACACAAGTCTATTTAGGGTAGGTTTCCACGGAGGCCTGTTTTTAATGAATCGTAGAATTAATATATTCCATGGGATTCTTTTCTAGCTACATTCTTGGTTTATGGAAAATTTGTTTTGTTGAGAATCTACATACGAACTCGAGGTTGACGCTAGTGATTACACGTAAAATTTTTAATTTTTTACAAAAATAAAAATATTCTTTTAAGAAATAAAGACTCTCAATGAGAATAAAAAATTTTTCATTAAAAAAAGTTATTAAGTTCGGAATAAATGAAATTTTTGTGTGCGGGTCTTGCGGTGTAACAAACTATTTATCCCTTTTTCAGCCTGGAAAATATTTAAATGTGATTATTTGTATATTAAATTAGACATTACCTGAAATAAATTATCTTGGCGATTAAAAAACAAAATTGTTACATCAAAAAAGCTTCGTATTAAAAAAAATAAAAGTTGAAAAGTTTTTAATAAGTGTTAATTTAGGATAAAACTCGTATTTTTACTTCAAATAAATTGAATTTTTTCATTTCAGTTATTAAAAAACGCTTATGAAGAGAAGTATTATAAGTGAAAGATCCGAAATTTACAAAATTGAAATAATAAGGTGCAAAGAAAGATGATAAAAGTATACATATATTGTAACCGTTGACTTTTATCAGGATTATCTAATAAGGGTTAATTTAATAAACAAACTTATGCAATAAGTATATTCAAAGAAATAAGGGCTTCTGATGGAGAAAGAATAAGATTCTTTTAGCAACACAGTGATTTATTCAATGGACAATTATTAGCCCTTTTATTTTTATACTGCCTGTCGTTCAAGTTCGAATACCTAGGTTTGAGAGTGGCTACCTAGGATGTTCGCTTACACAAAAAGGATCTCGGGCCACTCGGTTTAACAGTCGGTCTCCTTAGTGCTACGCCTTAGCGGGAGGCACTTGGGTCGTATTTCTATTTTCTAGAATTTTAGTTCTCGGTTTAGTCTTCACTCGAGGAAACGTGTTTTCGGCAGAGTGTAGAAGGTTTTAAGTCTCTCAGTCTCTCGTACATGAATTTTTAGCGTGAATGACAGATAATAAATATCTCATCTCTGCTTCTACCAACGGAGTTACAGGGATTGCGTTTGTAGTCGCTCAGAGAAAACAGAGAAAGTATTTTGAGGATAAAGTCTGAGATTTCACTCTGATTTCCAAAGATCGCTTTAAAATTAAATCTCTTTTCTCGACAGCTTCAGAGGAGAATATGCCCCTGGGCACTCTTAGAGAGAACTCAATTCGAATAAGATTTTAATATCTTGAAATTTTATTCTTTTAAAGAGCGAATGATCGGACAAGTTCCAGAGTGTTTAGGCTCTGGGCTTCTACTGACTCGCCCCTGCGACCAGTGCTTTTCAGACACAAGATCCAGAAGAATATTTTTAACCTGGGCTGCCCTTTTTATAGGCCTCTTTCCAATTCTCCCTTCTCGATCTTGCGTAACGTCGTCCAGGAGGGGGTTGCTGGAATTTGCGCTATAGCATTTCTCCTGTGAGATGCTACTTTTCAGAAGGATCGCACAGGAAATGCTATTTTTGCCTATTTACAGGCTACCCCTAAAACTCGAGGATTACAATATACATATTCTTTTAAAAAAGGAGGTCACTTTACGAATCACTACGGGGAATTAGATTGTTTTTCTTTGCTCGAGATAAGAAACCATGACCCACCTGCACGATATATAGCGACGCCAGTAATCATGATGGCACCGGCTCGAGAAAATACAACCCGACCGAGACCACCAGCAGTGGTCGCCACACCTAGGCCATTCTATTGTTTTTGTTCGTTGTTTTTGGCAAACTTACCAGGTGTACTAGGGACAGCAAGCAAAAACAGCGAAATCGACGAATCGCCTACATGCTGCAAACCCATATTATGAAATAATTCTAATACATAATCATAGAATCATCCCAAAACTTCACAATTTTAATTAAATGCCTAAAAATTGACACAAACTACATTATTCCATATAAAAGAATTTAATGCCACCTATTATAAACGAGCGCATTACAGATTTTCTCTGAGTTTGAACCTAACTATGGTACGAGTATCTGTGCTACGGTCGGTAAGAAAGAAGCCAGAAAATACATCAAGTGTTGCCATGGAGAGATAAGAACTCAGAAAATACCGATGAAATACCAATGCCTGATCATTGAGAAACTACAGTTGCAAACTGTACCGTTGTAAATTACTTATAGTTAAGATTATAATACCCAATATTCGTATTCCTAAGAGGTCAAGAGTAGATATATGCAGGACCATTTCGCTGGCCCCATCACCCATGCAAATATAACTTTTTTTCGGACAAATTTTTAGTGCAGAATTTCTTCAAATTTGTACAAACAAAACTAGATTTTGTGCATCACCGGAAGTATCTTATTTCTTAGAGAAACACTGGCGGGGCCAGCAAAACGTTCCGCTGGCCCCGACATTATCCAAAATCAACGATATATGGGTGCATTATTTTCGTTTTAATTTGTTCAAATTTGTGCAACCGACTTCAACCCCTAAAAACTACCCCCTGTGAGAAAACCACCATGGCGGGGCCAGCGAAACGTTTTGCTAGCGCCGACATTATACAAAATCAACTTTATATGGGTGCATTAGTGTCTTCTTGATTTGTTCAAATTTGTGCAACGAACTTCAACCCCTAGAAACTACCCCCTGTTGAGCAAAAATCATAACAGATCGAACGCAATATACCACTAGTCACGACATTATCCAAAATCAACTTTATATGAATGCATTATTTTCGTCTTAATTTGCTCAAATTTGTGCAACCAAATACAACTCCTGAAAACTACTATTACGTTCGTTCGGAAGAATCTAAGTTGGTGTTTACAAAAATAATTATTTGTAACAGTTAATCTTTTATAAAGTTTAAAAATGATGAAAATTTGATTTTTTTATTTATTCATTTGAAAAAAGTTAAAATTAAGCATATCAGAATATGGTGCTTTTTTCTACTAAAAGAACACTTACAAATTATTTCTAAAAATCAACAGTAGGTCTGATCCAGTCTTAAATTTACTAAAAATAACAAATTATATTGTCCTAACACACCCCTAACACATCCTCACGTGTACCTGAAAAATACCCTTAAAATCAAAAATGTCATTTCTGCATGAAATCGACCTTTTGAGCACTACATTCTCGTATATTTTACTTAAAATTATTAATATTGGTCTAGTGGAATATTTGTTATCATTGGTTAATTAATTTTAAATTCTTTAATCAATTGGAATTCGTTTGAATAATTTTTTTTTGCAAAATTTGGTATCTCCCTTAAAAAATATTACTATCATTCTAGTGTTTTGTTTTTAAATATAAATTGGAGTAACTCTATAACCACTAAAAAATAATGAAAGTTTTTTTGAAATTTATGATATTTTTGTAGATTATGTTTGTATTTGTGTTGAAATAATTACAAATCATTATAAGGAGATATTGTTTATAATCTCAGGAGTAAATCCTAAATTATTTTAAGTTGTTTAGTTATATTTTAAGAAAGTAATTAAGAACAGACAAGTGACACTTATGGGTTAAAATTATATAACAGGATTTTGAGGTTATGTAATAAGTCATGTGATAAGTCATGGGATATGTCATGTGATACTGTTTGACCGGGAAAAGGACACTTTTTTAAATTTTAATTTGAGAAATAAGATTGTGATATGTAATACTTAGGTTTAGATGTCAGTTCTTTAAGAAGAATAAGAGAGCCTGAAAATTGGGATTGTTGCCAAAGAAATATTTAAGAAAGCCTAAAATCCTGATATGCTTTCGTTACCCTGACGGACCGAAGGAACCGAATGGAGCTTCTACAAAGTACCCGTAAAGACCCCATTGGGTCCCTATTCGGTTCCTTTTTAAAAAACTCGATAAAACAGCAAAATCAACATTAAAATTGTTGAAATTCGGATTCTACGTTAAAAGTCCCTATAGAAGGTCATGGAATAATCGCAATATTTTTTTGCATCGTTAAGGAGAAAATCGAGAATTCAATTGAACTCAAATAGTATATTGATAAATGTATGAAAATGTACAAGAAATTTGGTAATTTCACGATTGATAGATCAAATTGCATATAAAAAGACTAACGATAAAAAAACAGCAGAAGGAATTAAAAATATATTTTTATGACACATGCCTGATTTCAGCCCTTTCCGATGCCTATGAAGCGGGGCTAAATTTTTACTTTTTTCTCCCTAGGGAGGGAATATTTTGAGCAATTTATCTTAATTTACCATAAATTATCTGTAATGTGACATGAATTGCCAAAAAAATTATAAATTTCTAGAAATGTTCAAAAATTTTTAAAGTTGAATTTTGGGTAGTTTCAGGTAATTTACTTAATATACCTTTAAAATTATCATAAATGACCCAAAATTCTTATAAATTTCTGAAAATTCATAGTTTCTAGAACGTTATGTCGAACAGATGAAAAGGTAAAATTCGTCTTTACAACTATTTGCATTTTCGAAGCTTCTAAACCTCAAACATGAAGTATTACATCGATGGTGACATCAGTTTCAAAGAAATGTTCAATTATTTGCTTTAAACTGACTCTTATCATATGTGAATAGCTAATATCGACAAAGTTGACGCTTTTAATTTAAGAGATAACGACTATAGTATGAATCGTGTAACCAAATGAACCAGTAGAATATTTATTCGTTAAGATTGTTACATTTTATTCTTAAATTGAAAGGATGATGATTGTCTGTACTCTGCTCTTATGCCTGATCATTGTCCTGAATTCTATAGGTAAATATAATAATACAACTTGTATAGTTAAATATCCTTTTAAGCTTAAGGTAGAGCAGAATTTTCGTGATTTATAGAGCATTTTCCGCTAGTGCGCAAATAATACAGTCGACGCTATTTACCTTGCCGCGGATGGGACCGCAGGGGAGTGATATTCCTGAAAACGATGTTCCCTTACTCTTGAGTCTAATCTTAGTATGTGGTGCTTGATGCCAATCGTTTCGCTCGCTATGTATTGCAAAATACTTAAAAAGAATAACAAAAATTGTTGTGATTGCTGAGAAAATTGAAAATAATTTTTTATTTTGAAAAATTAATTTTAAGTGAGTATTTGAAAAGATTTTAAAATTAAAAAAAAAGAATCAGGATGACTTTAAGGCAATTTTTTTAATTTGAAGTTTTTTTAATTTTAGGAAAAAAACCTAATTAACAAAATAAATCAAGTTTTAAGCCAAAAGTTTACTTTTTAACAAAATTAATTAATTTTCTATCAAATAATTGGTGTTTTAACTAATAAAATGTACAGGATGAAGTTTCAACCAAAAATTGAATAGTTCAATTTCCAGATAAGAACTGTGCTAAAAATTGAATTGAACAAGAAAAAAACGAATTTTCAACTAAATTAATAATAGATTTTATGCTTTCACGATGATTCATTTTGATAAAAAAGAGATATTTCGGGTTTCACTCGTGTAAAAAACTACTACGAATTGTTTGCCGACGTTT
>NC_046658.1:166172608-166188721 GCF_010883055.1 Belonocnema kinseyi | reverse complement strand
AATCTTAAAACACCCTAATAACATCAATAGGGACAATGGATATAATACCAATCCGATTTGGCTTTCCGTTCTCCCGGATTTTTTTAAAAAGACTTGATTGGCCAATCAAGTTCGACCAGTCCCCACGGTGGGCGCTCTGGCCAATCACAGGCATCGTAGAAAGTATACCTAAGAACATCATAATCTGATTCCTCAGTTTCAGGTCAGCCCTGAAGATGTGAACTGCAATGTTCACGAAACGTCGGCAAACAATTCGTAGTAGTTTTTTACACGAGTGAAACCCGAAATATCTCTTTTTTCAACTAAATTGTCAAATTTTCGAGGGAAAAGTTGAATTTTTTACCAAGAAGATTCATGTTCGTTAAAAAAAAAACGATTTTCCAACTTAACCAATATGTACGATTAATTTTTAATCAACCATCTAATCGTTATATTTTCAGATAAAGATAAATAATTTTTAACAGAAAAAAATTAATTTTAAACAAAGTTGTTAAATTGGCAACCCATCAGATGAATTTCCGACCAAGAAAATTAATGATCTACAAAAAAGACAAATTTTAAACAAAATAAATGAATTTTCAACGAAATTATTTAATTTTAAAGTCAAAAAGACAAATTAATTATTATTACCATAATTTAAAAAAAGCTTGTTAAAAAAACTTATTTTTTTACAAAGTAGCTCAACTCCTAGTGAATTTATCAACTTTTAAACCCAAGAAGATCTACCAAACGAGGTCAATTTCCAACAAAATATATGAACTTTCATCGAAATTATTTAATTTTAAAGTCAAAAAGAGTTTTATCTACAAATATCTGAATTTTTAACGCAATTTAAAGGAAAATAGTAGAATTTTCAACTATAATTAATTTTTCAATCAAATAATTGAGTCTTTATCCAAACGAGATGAATTCCAAAATCGCCAATTTCTTTAATTTCTTTCAAATGCGGATCAACATACAAATAATGATATGATTCATGAGAATAGCCAGCATCGAAATATGGAAATATTAAAATCGCAAGCTCTTCGTTTTATTTCAAAGTAGATAGAGATATAAATAGAACCGCAGAAGTGCTTCGACCGGCAATCGTGCACCTTCGAGTTTTCAAATTCAGAAGAGGAGAAATGGGTTGTGCGGGCAACTCAGTCATGTACATAGTCTCCTACTATATTCACACGGACATATCCCTGTCATAGTATTGGACCACATCTGGTTTCAGATCTGGGATCACTGCTGCGGAGAGCTGGCCGGCCTAGAAAAAAGTAAAGGTGATAAGGTAGAAGGAGATAGAGAGAGAGAGGGAAGGTAGAGGTGTTGGATGAGGATATGAGGGTAGGTAAGAGAAACAGCGCTAAAATTAATTTTAGAATGTGAAAGCACTTCTTTACTCACAGAAAGTGGTACAAAATAACCAAAGACGATCGAGGGACTGTGGTTACCCAGTCGATCGTCCGAGTAAGAACGCGTGCTTTCGCTTGCACGCACCCTCTTTTGTTTGTACCAGACAAGAGGCGTTCTGGCCAGCGATTGGCCCTGTTCTCTCGAACACTTATGTCGCAGATGGAGGGGCGTAGCGGCTGCCCCGTTCGTCCCTTCTTTTTAAAAGCTGAGCACGCAGCTCAACTTTGAAACACGAGGTAGCGATTTCGTATACGGTACGAAAATTTACGAAATCAAAAGAGAATTACAAAAGTTGGACTTACTATTATGAAATGTGTAATACGATAGTAGCATGTACAATGAAAATAATGATTAAAATTAAAAACATAAAACGTACATGTAGATAGAATTGAAATATAATCCACAGGAGAGAAATTTAAAACTGGAAATACAAACGAGAGTTAAAATGTCGTCAGATAAAAGTAAATGTAAATAAAATAATGTTACCGCAAAATGAATGTGAAGTATATAAAATTCAAAACGAATAAAATAAACATTGAAAAGAAAATATAAAAGTAAGATTTGTAAACTACCAATAACAATAAAAGTAGAATTTGTATAATATTTAAAGGTACACATAGAATAATGAACTATAAAAATTAAATTTGTCTTCGAAAGATAAAAGATAAAATATATGCGCATAAATATCACCTAAATCAGAATAGTTACTACCCTTGTACCCTAACCCTGCATTTTTGTTTATAAAAATATAAAAGGGGAAAATAGAAAGATCCGTGGTTTCGTATGTAATACGTAAGTTGGCGACCGCTGGTCGCTTTTCCCTTTGGAAGGAAGAGAAAGAGAAAAGAGAGAGAGGTGACGCGGCGTGAGTCATACTCACGGGCCTAGCTCGTGACGGGGAATCCTTCCGTCGCAGATGCGCCAGGTGTGAGTTTACAACTCTCTTGCTTCCATCCAGATTCATAGAGAGAAAGCCAGGTCGTCTAATCGCCACTCTAAAACGATTTAGCCAGGAAGGTTTGTCCAGCCTGTGTTCATGTTTAGTAAACATAGACAGGAAATCATTGCTGGTAAATTAATTTTAGAGTAGTTCTTAAACTATGGAACCATAAAACTTTATCGTAAAAGGCCTCGCCTTGTGATGAGGGTACACAACCAACGTAATGAACTCAACTCTACTAAAATAACGATGGAAAGACAATATGAATTATTTTCATAAATCTACTCATTATTCTAAATTGCTAAGCCTCAAAATGAGCTAAATTCCAGTGTATTAATGAGACAAAATATTATTCTACAGGAAAAAAATAAAGGCACAATCAAAATTTTCATCATTCAAAATGCTACACAAAAAATGTTACTCTGTAACATGCCATTGATTGCTGAGATGATTTGAATAAAGTTAATAACTAATGTATTAAGAAAAAACGAGCAGAAGCTCACGGAGTAAGGTCAACCTGCGCATAATGCCGTAAGTGACCACATTCCTCTGGGAGCGTCAAACTACGTCAACCTGCTCCACCAATCATAACCGCCGTCTAAATCCACGACAAGAATCATCGCTTTCACCGCACAACCAGGAGTAGGGACAATGCCTTATAGTAAATGCAGGACCTGAGAAATTAATTCATACGCCAGCTGGTATGACAAACTCTTCAATCGCTCAGAGTATCTAGACATTCACCAACTTTATTCGGAGAGAATCACCATGGCGGTTACGAGACCACTTTGAGAAAAGAAAAATACTCAAATCAAGGAGCCGAATTGCAACGGCATTCGCGGAGCAATTAACTCACGGGGATCATATTGTGACCCAGCAATGGGCGATTCTCAGCTGTCAACGTAAGTACATTAATATCCAAAAACTCTGAATTTCCAGGAAAATACCGAAAATGTGCACCACCTACGATAAAGGAATAATAAAACAACAGACAGCCGTAATTGTTATGCTTCGAACTTAGCTTAGTTGATGGGCCGTTACGAAATGATGTAGTCTCCAAATTTCAAAATATTGAAGCTACTGCTAAATAGAGTTACAATAATTAATATGTATCGTGCACAATTTTCCAGAGATATTTCCGAAAAAATTAACCACCAAGCGGAGGCGTAACAACCGTACCGAAAGCTGAATGGCACGCGGGTGAGTTGTCTCGAACGATAACTGAAATACCAGACCAGATTTAAGTTCATGCAGCCTTGTACTTGTATGTAGGTCTCTACAAAGATTAACAAACCCCTTTTTTCAGCATGCGTTTAGAACAATAATGATAATAAGAAACATTGATTTGTGCAACAATGCCATAGAGTTGGGTTAGTAAATCAAGAGTGGTAGAGTGCTACGAGACCAGTATGGCTTCTGAACGAAGATATTGCATGGGACAACTACATGCTCTGTTTTGAGACAAATACTCAGAGCTCTCACAATTTCCGCATCAAAGTTTGTGAAGCTATGCCGAAAAATTCCCGCTAAGGGGCTCTGTAAGCAAGACGCGCACTTTACCGTAGTCAAATCGAGTCGACAACAAAGAAAAAGAAAATAAGCATATACCAACCGCGGGCAGGCACCCAACAGAGGAAGAGCGTTGCTTTAAAGCCCTTAGAAACATTGACATTCAGGTTTCTCTCAAGTCCATAGATCGAGCTGAACTAGATGCCGAGTATCGTTGATATTCTCATTAAAAATCCAAATCTAATGGGATGTTTTCGGACATCTTGTTAATTTTTTAATCTAGAAGTTTTTCAAATATAGAAACAATGTTTACGGATGCAATAACGTAATTAATATGTATAGACATGAAATTCCTGCTCATAATATACGGCGAAACACTAAAGGGAAAAATAAGTAACGAGATACTTTATACGGAATATAGTGCAGAAGAGAAGCTAGTTGACACCTGCTGAAGGAATCGCTTAAACCTCAATATACACACTAGAGACTAATGAAGAGCTATAAACACTTGCTTAGGTTTATCCGCAATTTTCTTAATGGATGTTATTTATATAAATATGAAGATAAATAGGCTCAAGTATAGATGACTGAAAAGTTAAATGAAAAGTTACGAAAATAATTAAATTCGAAAATAATTCTGACACACAGGGTGGGTCATTTTAATCGACGCGCACGAATTTCTCGGTTTCTAAGAGGCAATACAAAAAATGGATTAGTCAAAAGTTGTTCAGGACAAGGTTGTCCATTAATGTGCAACTAGTTTTGACTTTGAACTTGATGTTCAAGGTCATTTGAAGGTTAAAGTGTTGTTTTAAAAATGGGAACCCCTACTTTTGACACCGGGTTTGAAAAGAGCGGGAAATTATACTTTCGAAATCTTTTTTAGAATTTTCATTTTTGACCTTCAGAAGAGAATTTCAAAGTTAAATTATAAAAAACTGTGGTTGCGATATTCGATTGCGTTTTCTGATAGAATAATCGTAGTTAATGTGCCCTAATGAAGAATATTGAACTCCAATGTGATAACGTCCTTCAAAATGTTGAGCGTGATCTAATTTTTTAAGGTCATTTAATGGCTAGAGAGAGTTTTTTCGCGGAACACTTTGTTTTCAACAACCGGCTATAAAGAAGTGAAAATTTGAACGTTAGCCTTGATACTTTAATTATTTTCCTTGATGTTTTGATCTTTCAAAGATCATTTCAAAATAAAACGCTGAAATGTGCTTGCTATCTGTTTACCTTATATTTTTACAGGTTTAACGTTGTAAAGGTTCCGATAAAAAGTAAGTTGGCCACAAACAAGATATTAGCATTTAAGTTGAGGTCGATTTTCAAGCTAATTTCAAGGTCACAGAATTTTTTTTCATTAATCTAGGTTTTTGTTTTTCACAAGCGCTCAGAAACTGTTGCTTTAATGGAGCTAGTCATACTTTTAGCGCTATCAAGAAACTATGACAAAAAGGACTGTCTTTTGACAAAAATGGCTGCAAATTTAATTTTTAAGTTACATTGGTACATTTATTTGATAATTTCAAGGCTTTCAGGTATAATGTGCAGATTTCATGACAAATGATTTAGAAATGACATTAAATGTGTATTAAATTAGTATATATTAACTATACGGAAGCAATTTTTAATCTGTTTAATTAGAACAAAAATGGTTAATGCTATTATATACAAATTCATAATAAAGATTAATTTTTCATGACTGCTAATGATTAGTTGCTGAAATTCGTGGCTTTTGCAAAATATATGAGACAAATTAAGGTAAGATTATTAATAACTTAAATAATCTAGTCAATTTCAAGTATTTAAACCATTTTTTAATTCAAATACAATTTGAAAATTTATGACTATATAGGCTCAATTTTTTGTCTGAATAATATGAAAATATCTTTCCAGTGAAATCTAGCTGGTGATCCGATAATCATACCATGATGTATTTATGCTTTTTTAAACAGCTTTCACACCTTACGTTTTTTATTCACTAGAAATTCTTTTGACTCCCCATGAGTTTGATGATGTGAATATATATTATTTATACATTTTTCAGGTAGAAATCTATAACTTTTGAAAAACATAAAAAAAAGTGTAAGCCTTATCTTAATTTCAGGGTACAATTTACCTGCAAAAAAATTAATCTTGGCTGTGTGAAAGGTACACGTCTTCAGCTAACAATAAATTTTATAGCTTCGTAGAAAAATAAAACATTTCTGTATGCATATTAGGGGACTTCCATAAACCACGAGGACCAATTTTTGGAACTTGTTGACCCCCTCCTCCTCCCATGTGGTCCAAGGTAGCAGTATCGTCGACCACCCTCCCTAGGGTGCTGCGTGGTTCTTTTTTCTAGTTTTTGTAAAACGAAAATAAAACAAAAAATTATGAGTGGCATCCACCACGCACGTAGTTGCGGCCAGCAATTTCTTGCCTCGACTCGTTAGCTAATGTGAACAGATAAAAAGACTTTGAGAAGGGGCACTCGGGAGTGGAGAGGTAAGCCACTCGACTCACACGGTTTGGTTCGCAGGGATTGAATTTACGATTTCGCGCGCTATTTCAAAAAAGGAGTTAAATATGCGTAGCATTATAATTTTTTATACACCTGAATATAAAAGTAATTGGCTCGGACTCCTACTTCCCCACCACCCCTATGTCTATCAGCGTAACCTTTCGTCGAACCTCCCGTTCCCCTTAAGCGACCACGTGATTTATGGAAAGCCCTTTAACTGCAGTAACTAGAAAAAGGGCAGAAGCTACAACTTTTTATCACACAAAACAGATGTAGCATTTAGTTTTATATCAGAATGCATGCTTTAAAAAAATGCAATTTGTTTTAAATTTTTTCATGCACCAAACTTGTTAAACGAGCAAAAATTATAGACGTTTATGGAAATTGTTTAGCCACTTAAATCAGAAATGTAATCCTTTGTTTTTTTGTTTCAGAATTAAGTTCGCAGTCCAAGCGTTTCCCTGGCGATGACCATAATATTGGTGATATTCGACGCGGACATTCTTCTTCTTCCACTGGACACTCTCATCATTTAGCCAGGTCTCCATCACCTGCCGAGTCACCTCCTCGTGATAGGTCCAGGTCTCCTACTCTCAAGCAAACTTTTCCCAGCGTACTTGGATTTGAATTTGAAGATCTGCCATTTATTCGACTTATTCCCCACCAAAATGTGAATCGGAAATTAGAACTTCGAAGATACGTTTTTCCTCCACATAACCCACTTCGATTGAGAATGAGAGGTGGTGTCCTAAATCCTATTCCGGCCGAAGAACAAATTGTTTTATCAACCTCAAATGGTGACGTCTGTGCAATATTAGAAAAAAGATCATGCAAATACACCATTCTTCGTGGAATTTTTATACCTGGTGTTGAGTTGCCAACACGGGTGAAAATAAACATGAATAGCGGAGCGGTTAAAGAATTGACCGCAGAAGAAATCGCAGAATGTCCAGTAACACGCGATCTAATCGCAAAGAGTTATTCAATAATACGTATGTATACCTCAATTTTTCAAATCGTTGATAAATTAAAAAGAAACGCGCGCGTCAGTCCAATCTTGTATTTTTGCTCGGTCTTTCTGTTTACCATTTCTTTTTGAACAGACTTTTCAAAATTACTGTTTAAGAATAACGTTTTATATTTACACGCCTATCCAGAGTTCTTAAATTTTCAATTATTTTCTTTATACAAGTGGTAAAAAACTAATAAGATTTTCACGCTTCGTATTTAAAATAAGCATAATAATCTATTAATGCTCTCTGCGACTTGTTTCCTTAAATTAAAAATTATGAATAAGATATTCTTAATCTGATGGAGAAACTCACCTAACGCAAACACCAGTCTGAGGCTTTCGCGATAGGTGCCATTTTACTATAAGTAGTTTTGCTTTAGGATGAAATTGATATATGAATGATGCCATACATTTTTAAAAAAAGAGAAAATGGAAGCTGTAAATGAATAAAGGATTTCTGAAGATAGAGATATAGATATATTCGTTTATTCATACTCGAAGTTTCGGCTATTACTGCGTTCATTTTTCAGAGAACCTAATTAAATAATATATAAGTAGCAATCGCTTCTTGCATTTTATTGCATTATTTGTACTCATATTTTCATTGATGTTTGAAAAAAGAATTGATTATTTTTGAATCTGATTATTATTTAAATAATGTTTTTTTTTTCAATTAAAGTCTGTCCTACTGTCTCTTCCTACTAATGTTAACGAAATGATTGAACTTGATTAAATCAGAGCCTATTTTTGTTAGCAAAAGCATTCCCTGCAGCTCAAATGTTTTTTTTTAAGTAGGTATATAATATTTAAACATAGTTACTTGTTTAAAAAATATTTTCTGAAGTCGTTAAGGCATGTACCGACATGCGATTATGTAGACACTTAAAACCAAAATGTAATCCTGTATTTCTTGTTTCAGGAATAAGTTCACAGTCCCAGGGTTTGTCTGATGGTGATTTTCATGCTGGTGTTCATCGCTGTGGACCTTCTTCCTCTTCTTCTGGCAGACATTGTCGAGACACGACTCAATCTCTTTCCACCCCTCATTATTCTGCCAGTTCTTCAACACCTGTTAAACCACCTATTCATGACAGTCACGGGTATCCCACTCTCAGGCAAATTTTTCCCATCGTACTTGGATTTAGATTGGAAGAGTTGGAATTCATTCGACTGACACCCCACAACTATCCAAATCATATATTTGAACTTCGACGATACGTTTTTCCTCCCGATATACCCATTGGATTAAGAACAGTAACCCGTATCCTCAATCCCATGCCAACCGGAGAACAAATTGTATTATCAACGCCCAATGGTGATGTCTGTGCAATACTTCAAAAATCAGCAAGCCAAAATAAAATTATTCGTGCAATATTTACATCTGTTCATGGGATCTCAGCACGAGTGAAAATAAACATGAATAGCGGAACGATTGAAGGTTTGACCACAGAAGAAATCGCGCAATGTCCAGTAATATCCAAGGGACCAATTACAAAGATGTATAAAGTATTTCGTGTGTAAAGCACAGCTTTATTACAGCGTTCACATATTTAATAAAACACCCGCATCAGACAGATCTGGTGCTCTTAGCTCAGTCATTACGATTTCCTCGCTTATATGCATGAATGTTTCAAAATTCAAGTTCAAACATAATTTTTTACATTTCAAACTTTATTTGTATACATTTTACAAATGTTTTATAACTCGTATATAAAATTACACTAGAAACTTTTAAGAACGGTCTTTGCTACTTCGGGCTCGGTGTGCACACACTCACACTTGAGATAGCAGCGCCTCTGTGGGCCGATTTCTTTTCAGCGCCGTACTGCTTTTCGGTACTGCATCGAATCGTCTTTTCTGGCGGTGCAGGCGTCAGCAGTATGTAAGTAGCGCACCTACTTTTATACCTGCTTTCCGCCTGCGTCGACTCTTTGTAAGTTCGTACAGATCACCGAGCTGTACGGTCTTACAAGTTTCTGGTGTACTGTAAATATTACAAACTATGTACGACTGGATATTGTTCAATTTAAATTAAGTTTTATTTTAACTTTTTCATTTTAGTTCACTGTTAACTTTTGAAAATCATTCAGTTTACAGCGCATATTTCTACAATTACTGCAATTGTAAAAATAAGACCATATTTCTTTAAAGTCTTTTGAATAAACAACTGAAAAGTTTGTTATAGAATGCGAATTTTCGATTTTTCTTTAGAATTTCTCATGGGTAAAAACAATTTCGATGAGGTTAGAAGAGCAGAAAATACGCTCCTATATAACTCAGTGCGCAAGTTCTCAGTCGAATAATGTGCAACGTATTATGCATTCCAATTATAACTGGTTCTGGCGATCCTGACTTTTTACAATGGACTGAAAGCTTAAATCCGGTTTACATCCGGTCATTTTTCCAATAGTTCATGTGACCAATAATTAAAATAGCAAATATTAGGATACCGAAATTTATTTTAAAGAAAACTTATTTACCGAATGAACCAATTAAAGGGCTATAGTTTGTACATAATGTAGCATCTTAATCATAATTCGCCTAACATGATCACGCAGGTATTGTTATAATTTTCAGTTTTACAAATTATTTACTTGCAACATAAGTTTTTTTACTACACTAGAGAATTCAGATAGTGACAAAGTAACTAAATCTATATCTTTGCAGAGAGAATGCACTGCTATAAAATTCATATCATGAAACATTTTGTAAAGCGGAGAGAGCGTAGATAGTATCTTTGGTAAGTAAAAAACAGGAGCTATTGCTCGCGTTTCGACGCTTTATTCATAGAAAGGTATCATTTCGCAGATTTCAGGGCAATTAGTGATACCTCTTATAATTTCAAATATCGTTAGGATATTCGTAAATCTGCGTCTATCGTCTAGTGACCACCCCTTAAATCTACTTCTTAGGGCTTCATGATCTGAACCACGAGGAGGATAGGATATGTCCTCTTTCCACGCTATGTATTTTAGAAAACGTCTTTGACATGCCTCGATGGCGTTCATGTGTTTTTTCAAGTGCGGCGACCAGACGACTGACGCGTATTCCAGTTTGCATCTGATTAGAACGCAAAAAAGAGAAAAAAGAGGGTATGATGTTTTAAAGTGCCTGCAACCTCTCATAACAAAACTTAATGTTTTGTTCGCACTACTAATCATTTCATCAATGTACGCACTAAACGTAAGCCTACTCTTATACAATATTCCTAGGTCCCTAATTGTATCTACTCTCTCGAGTTCAATACCGTCGATGTAATAACGGTAGCGTGGTACAACATTTTTATTAGAGAAGAACATAATCTTGCATTTACATGCGTTAAGGATCAATTCGTTCAACTTGCACCATTTATTTAAGAGATCTAAGCTTTTTTGGAGGTTTTCGCACGGTCCTAGGTTGGCTATAGGTGAATAAATTTTTACATCATCTGCATAAAGTAGATAATAGCAATAGAGGAGTATCTAAATATCGTTCATGTTTACCAGAAACAACAAAGCTTCTAAGTTAGAACCTTGAGGTACACCTGATTTAGATACATGTGGGTCCGATAAGTAACCTCCGCAATGTACACTGTGTTGACTTTCTTTTAAGCATGGCTCTATAAGTGTAACGAGTTCATTTGGGACATTCATATTATATAATTTTCGCAGTAGTATTTGGTGATCAACCCTGTCAACATCCTTGGAGACATCAGTATAAATTACATCCACTTGATCAAAGTTCACAAGCATGTCCTTAATATTTTGGATAAAAACTAATAGGTTTGTGGCTTTAGATTTACGGGGGACAAAGTCATGTTAATGAGTAGAGTTCAATCCCTTTTTAAATACAGGACATACTCTCACTTGTTTCCATATGATCGGAGATGTGCCATTTTGTAGTGCTAGATTGTATAAATATGTGAGAGGGGGAATGAGTACAGATGCGCAGTCTTTAACAACAAGGGCTGGGATGAGTTCAGTTCCAGCAGTTTTTTTATTTGCTAACTTCTTGATAGCTGCGGAGACATCATTCTCATCTATGATAATGACGTCTCCAGGAATCTCCTGACAAAGTCCATTTATAAAAGGTAAACTAGTATTCGATTCCTTATAAATGCTGTTAAAGTAAGACGCAAACGTGTCTATTATTTGTTGTGGTGAAATTATTTCATTATTATTATAACAAATCATATTCGGGATCCTGTGATTACTCTTTTGTCTGTTTATATAAGACCAAAACGTAGAGGGCTCGGCGGTTATTTTTAGTTCCGCATTTGTTGTAAATGTATCAAATTCAGTTTTGATTCGCTTTTTGATATGGGCCCTCAGCTTTACAAACATATTTAAGTAGTAGAGGCTGCCAGTATCAGAAAATTTTAGTCTAAACCTATCCTTTTTCGCGATGTCGGAAATGATATCTCTTGTATGCCAAGAAGGGAAACAGTTCTTGGTAGTTTTCAATTTGCATATTGTCACCGTTTTATCGAAGATGTTATAAATTAGATTATAAAACGCAGAACATGCCTGAATAATAGTTTCGCACATTTGCAGGGGCGAACAGTCAGTGTTATATAGTCCAAGATATAGTTCCGGATAATTTTCTTGGTTTTATTTTTAATGTAAAATTGGATCAGAAGGGACGGATGGTATTTGTCCTCAGGTACTATAGGTTCATGAACTCTACCAACTTGAATTGTTGTATTATTGAATACAAGATCAAGATATCTGTGATTGGTTATCTAAAGAGTTAAATTCAGTGAATTTAGAGAATTGGCAAAATGAGGCAAATAGTGTGCCCTTACTGTCAAATTTGATATGATTAACATGATCTTTGATGCATGGTACATTGAAGTCTTCAACAATAATTAATTTGTCAGACAAGTTCCGCAACATAATTATTGAATCCAGAATACTTTCAAAGATAGGCATAGAAATTCCTGGTGGAACGTATATAACAATGAGCATTATTGAGATATTAAAGTTGTATGTTATTACTCCTACTATATTAATATCAGGGGTACCTTGAAGAACAGAGGAGAAGTTAAATTTGGAGCACATAAAATTATTTTTAATTGCAATAAGGGTACCATCACCCACTCTGTTTACTCGGTCGTCCCTGAAAACCTGGAAAGCATTAGCATAAAAAATTTCTGTATTATTAACTGTAGAATTAAGCCACGTTTCGGTAAAAGCTAATGCATCATAATCAAAGATATTATCATATTTAATAAACAGATCTAGTTTACTTTTGATACCTCTTATATTTTGATAAAACACTCTGAATTCCGAGGTTTTCACGTTTGTCACATTAATGGCGAGTTATATCCGAAATTCATTTAACCGAAGGTTCAATTATCCGAAAATTTGAAAATTATTTATTTTCATGAAAGTGAATGTTCAGGAATAAATAAAACATGTATAATGCGTAATTAAGTTGATTCATGGGATAAAACAGTGAAAATTCAACAAAATAAGTGAGTATATAAGGTTCTTGTCAATCATTTTGTTGAATTTTCCCCGTTCTTATCCCTTCAGTAGGCCTATTGAAATTTGAATCTCCCACAATTATTGTAAAAAACATGATAAGTAATCAATATTTTTCCTTCGAGATTACTTCCCTATTCATTTTATTAAGAAATTATAATTATTGTTTTGGATAGATAAAAAGCACGTGAGACGCTACCTATTGGGCACAAAATTTGGCGACGTTTTCACGACATCTTTACGAATACTTTACGAGGTCCTATGTCCATGCCCTTAAGGTATCTTTACAATATCGTAAATAAGTCGTATGATCTGACGATGTCTTTACGATATCGCAAAGGCACCGAAACGACATGGACATATGATGTCGTAAAGTTATCGTAAAGATGTCGTAACGATGTCTTAAAGACTTTGTCAAATTTGGTGTCCAAAATACCATACCTCTATGGTGCATTTCGCATCTCCCATTTTTTAAGGTAGGTTTTTTCAAAAAGTGATTTAGATGTTTAAGGAAAAGACGTAAACAAATTTTTTATTTTGGCATTTATTTTTATTTTTGAGTGCCCTTAGAGGGAGCTTCCGTATATCTCTTTGGATTTTATCGCCTTTTTTGGGGTAAATTGACGAAATTGTTGCAAAAATCGACGAAAAATTGATTTTCTCATAAATAAATAACATATTTCAAATCGCCCAAAATTATGAGGGTTCAAAATTATTTGGATACCCATGCACGACCTACATCGATTGTATTCAATTTAAGACCTAAGACTCCATTTTTCCTTTGTTTACTTTGTTTGAAAAAATTGGCTTTTTAATTTGGCTAGTAAGCAAAGAAAAAAATCGAATTTTTATTTTTAAATAGAATCGATATTGGTCGTGCATGCCCAAAATGGATTCATTGACCCCGAAAAACGTTCCTAAAATGATACAAAGAACACCGTGAGGGGGTACGCATCTCGGCAAAAAAAGTGGCCTGCTTATCAGTCCTTTTTTACGTTTCTTTTAGTTTTCGCTCAATTCTTTCTTCTTGCTGTCACTTTGCGTGCCGGTCGTCACAGTACAATAAAGTTCTATTTTACTGCCGCTCCACGGGCAGATAAGGTTCCCTTGTTCCGCCTATTTCATATAAATAAAATGTATGGTAATTTATAATTTAATAGCTGTGCCGTGTAGTGGTGGTTTCGCCGCCACGCCGTGAAACGATTCTCTTGTTAATACTATACATCGAGAATAAAGGGAAATTTAATACAAGTTGTATAAAGTTATAACGAAACATGTAAAATATAAGATGAAGGACTTTTTACTACTTGAGAATAACTCAACTTGTAAATCAACTACGCCTTTAAAAGTCACATTTTTTATTGCATGCGATCTTCCTTACATGCTTTCTTTTGATATAAAGTTTTAATATAAAATACTATTGTTTTTAATTATAAAAATTGTACTCTAGTCATAGAATCCAATTTTTAGAATTTTGAAATCAGTCGCTTTCCTTAAATCACCCGGATTGAATTCGAACAAGGATAATTTCATTTGGTATGTTAATAAAGTGTCATTTCCACATTGGCATGCTGTTGCCTGATGCGGGAACGACCTGCATCCAAAAAGCCAAAGAGGATAACTACTTAACAAAATTGTAGAATTTCCATAAAATTATATTAAGTTTCAAACAAAAAATACTAGTTCTTCATGATAAATACGATAGTAGACTTTTAAAAAGCAAAAGGTAACATTTCTATAAAAAGAGATCAATTATGAAACCAAAAAGATGATTTTTTAAAAAAAGAGTTGGATTGTTAAAAATATTTTTCTACAGAAAGAAAACAAAATTTGAATTTCCCCCAACAAATTTTCGCCAAATAGGTAAATTTTCTACACAAAAAGTTCAATTTTCTTCTAAAATAGTTCCATTTCAACCTAAAAAGACCAACTGCCATGTAAGCTCTTGAATTTCCTAAAACTACCAAAATACCACAAATGAACCGAATTTCCAAAATAACCAAAGTTTCTGTAATTTTAATTACCAGATTTCTTTGTTTTAATTTTTCTTTATATCATATCATATATTAAATATATATATATATATATTGAATATATCATATCATATCATATATGGAAATAATATAGCATAGGGCGCCAAAATATTTTTTTTTGACTCGAATGATGTTTGCAGAATGAATACTCGACTTGTCTTTTTTTTTTGCAAATTTAACTATTTTTTGAAAATTTCTTTTTTCCTGGGTTGACGAATTATTTTCTTAAATAAAAATTAAACTACTCTGTTAAATTTCATATATTTTGTTTATAGCTTGTTTTTTCCTGGTACTAAATTATTCAAACTTAATTTAATGGAATACCTACATTTGTTTTATTTACAAGAACTTATTCCCCTATTTTCGAGAAAAATATTCTTATTTTCCCTGTCTGATATCTGAATAATTAATTTACAGCAGATTTCTTCTTTTTGCTTAAAAAATATCGAAATAGCTAAGAAAATGAAAGTGAGACTTCAAGTTAATAGAATGCAAGCCCATGGTAAAAAATGAGTTGGTCAAATGACCCAGCAAGACTTGGGTTTAGACTTGGGGTCTCCGTCGAAATCACGCCACTTCTCGGCAACACACGCGACAGATTTCCGAGCTATCGCAAAATCGGATCAAAGCGGGAACGACACTTAAAACAGGCGAGAAAACGACCACTTACTTTCCAGCTGCCTGGATGCCGTAATCCAATCCTTTCCGTCCATTTTTCGTCTCAATCGCAGAAAAATCTCTAGTTCGGTTGAAAAGTTGAGGGTTATGCCCGTTGCCGCTGGTTCTCAAGCCGATTCTGACGTTTCCTGTTTGCTTTCGTCGTCTTGCCGCTGTTTTCCGTCATAACTTGCCAAGTTTCTGCAAGGCCCCCGTTCATTGGTTGGTGCCAACGGGCGAACTCCAATGAGGTCTTCTGCCAATGCACGCCTTCCGCGGTAGAATTCGTCTTGCCGATTGGCTCTGGCCTAAGGACAGCTGGGGTTGCTATTGGCTGTGTATCCGACATCTTTTACATGGCTGTCAGCCTCCCCTCTCCTGCCAGAAACTGTTTGCTCAATTACGTAGTGTTGCAGGGTAGTTGCAGGGTAGTTACACGTAGTGGTGCACTTGATGCGCAGCCCGCTTATATCCAACCATTTTACCTACAGTCCGTCAAGTTAAAGCGTGGGTGGCTTTACTCGCAGTCGGTAAGGTGTATCGACATGATTTTGGTGTCAAAATATTAAGAAGAGCTCCCTCTT
>NC_046658.1:166165690-166172508 GCF_010883055.1 Belonocnema kinseyi | reverse complement strand
AGGGAGCTCTTCTTAATATTTTGACACCAAAATCATGTCGATACACCTTACCGACTGCGAGTAAAGCCACCCACGCTTTAACTTGACAGACTGTATGTATACGGGAAAGAGACTATGGTGCTGTCTGCTCTGTGTTTACAATTGTCAGACAGTTCCTATGTTTCATGGTTGTGTTGGACTGCACGATGAGAGGATTCGGGCTTTTCAAATGATCGTCCCTGTAAAGGTTTTGCCTAGGTCCTCTTCCAGTGCCTCTCTCGTCGACGCCGATTCCCTCACATACAAGGTTTGCTAATATTATCTGTTCTAGCTTGTTTACATTTCCACCGGGTCCCCTTTGCTACTTTCCTTTAGGTAAACTCGCTAGTTTTTACAGTGTTTATCTTTCTTAAATTAGCATTAATAATAATAATCAATTAGTAATATTCGTAAAAATAATTAAATTAATTGGAGTCGGCTTGAGATTACTTCTTTTGACACGCGTATGTGACTTTTGTCTTACTTGGTTCTGGCTTCGACGAAACTCCTTGAAGTTTTTTCTATCTTTATTAATTCTGTTTTGAAACTTCATTACAACTCCCCCTGGCATGGCCGAAGCCCACCGGTTTTTGCCTTCCGCGCCATGGCTACTCTCTCACCGCTCTGTCGGCCTCTCCCGCCTCGGGTCCGTTCAGTCTGTTTACAGTGAGAAGGGATCCCTGTTATTTGGGTTCGTGTCACTCAAACTAATAAAGTACCAATCCGAAAGGATAATGGCAAAACCCTAGGGACCATTCCAGCAAGTTCTCGAATTTGGGAAACCCGACCTGTGTTACCTGTGACTTTCATCGTTTCCGGGACTCATTTTCTTAATCTGGACCCTCCGGGCTAATCAAGTTCCTGACTCAAAGGAGGGATCATCTTGGCTTATCTATCCCTAATTATCTCACCCCAGAATTGTCCCTAGTTATCTACTAAGCTTATCCTAGATTTCGTTAAATAAAGAGAAATAATTTGCAGGGTATTTTCTTTCATTTTCAAGTGAAGCTTTCAAATAAACGGAGAGAAAAGAAATGGAAATTTAGAATCAAAAATAATATAAAATGAAAATAAAAAAAAATAAAAAAAAGAGAAAAGAAAAGAAGAGCGCAAGAAAAAAACGCATCTTCCGCCTTTCACTCGATATGACCCTGGGTCGGACAAACGTCCCAGCGGTATCCACGCCCTCCGCACCTGATGCAGAGGTTGGCTCCCGGAGTGCCTCGAGCAAACGACCCGCGGCCACTGGCGCTTACCGGCCTTGCGTTCGCCTCCAGGATGAATGGTCTCGTGGGGGGCGTCCCCATGTGGTTCCTCCCCCATGTGGGTCCCCGTGGCCTCCTCGCTCCGCTCTACCGGTGCCGTTTTGGTCCGAACCATGTCCCCGGTTGCCGGTGGGTCCCTTCTCATGTGGGGCAGACCCTGCGATTGGGGCCCCGTGATACATGCTAGTAGAAGCGGACGCGCTTAAATCATTCTCCGTGCATGCAAGGATTATAAGGACTGTTGGGAAGGGTTGTCTACGCGTGGTTCACTTATACACCCCCCCCCCTTTTTTAGGTGATCCCCTCTTCGTGGTAGGGAACGCGGAGTTCTACTGGGAATTTCCCTAACAATTGCCCATCCTCCGTTCCTAATTCATATACTGAGGGTCCTAGAACGCATACCACGCTTATGGTCCTTGCGTTTTACCCCCAAATCCTCTCGTTAACCCCTTTTGGGCTGAGGATGTCACTTGTTTACGCATGACTCTATCTACTACTTTAAATGTCGCGTGTCGCCGCCTTGTGTCATAATTTACCTTCTGATGGTCGAACGCATTCTCGTGATGCAGGGAGAATAGATTTTACAGATATTCTAATTTAGTCATTGTGTACCTCGTCGAAGACTTCTTGTTTTCTCTCGGGTGGTACTACTAACTTCCAAACCTCTACGTCTTCGCTAACCGGATCTATCAACGGATTCGGACGGTATCGATAGAGCATTCCATTCACTATCTTCCACCAATGGAATTTTCTAGGGGCTTCCTCTACCTCGCGCAGTCGCTTACGATACTACTCGTCCTCTACCGGCTCCATGGCAGCTATGGGGATCGCTTCTTCCTCCTCGTATATCCGCAAAAGGGCGTCAGGCATTCCTTTTTCGTAACCGAGTCAGTCTGAAGTACGAACGGGACTTTGATATCCGGGTAAGTGAAGATCGGTTCCCGTTGCGATTTGTTCTTTTAGTTTAGCGAACGCGCTTTCCTGTTTGATGCCCCATACCCATTTTTTGCATTTGCAACAAGATTTGCTTAACTGTATGTCCCAGTAAACTTATGAAATGGACACTTGCACCTAAATTAGATGTCTCTACATTCCCACCGTTTCCTGGATAACAAGCTTTTTTCGTTTCGCAGTTCTTCGAATACGTCGGATATGAATCATTGCCAATTATTTCTTCATTGTACTTTGTTAGCTTTTCGTATTTCCTCTTCGACAAACCTACATCCACGTACATCGCTAAGATTCTATGCAATTTATTCTCGTTATCATCTTCCTTACGAAACTGCATCCCAGATTCGCTATCGGACTCATTTTTGATCAATGAAAGTGCTTTGGATAATTCTTCCTTGCTATAATTTGAAGCAAGTTCTTGGACACGCCTTTTCTTCATCTTTTCGGATCCATCTTCAAATGATAATCGTGGTCCTCCTTTCTTTAAAACCTTGGTTAAACTTGAAGTTGCTCCTGCTACATTTAATTGTTTTAAGGTATAGTTGATACCAAAAACAATTTATTTGTAGCTGCAGCAACTTCAAGTCGTTCCTGATTTTGTTTGCTTCATTTGTTTTATTTGATTCCAAGAAAGATTTATTTGCAAGTAGTGTTTGCCAAGACATTTTCAGTTCATTCTGCAAAAAAAATGTAGCCTATTAAAAAAAAGGTAAAAATGTGCATTTGTTCATAAATTTTTTAAAAATAATTACCAGTTTCTGAAACTATTAAAAATATGTCAGCAAAGAGTCTTTTGCATTGATTCCGCAAAAAAAAAAAACAGAACCATTCATGAAAAAATGGACAAAATGTGCATTTGTTTATAAATTTTTTAAAAATAATTGGCAATTATTATCTATTCCTAACTTATTGTAAGCGCACATCATTATGTGTGATACTTTATACAAAAGCTATGGGTTAAAATTAGCTAATCATTGCGAATCACGAAAAAATGACTTTTGTGAATTAATTTGTTTATAATATTATAACAATTTTTGTAGTTACTCTTACCTACTGAAAATTATTTTTAGCTGCTTATTTAAATGATTTATGACCTTTTTTTAATGAATTTGAAAGTCTTAGAAAAAATGGTATCACGGAAAAGTTTGGCAACAAAAAGTTGTAACTGTTTTGTTCAATAAAAAATTGACATTAATTCGAATTGAAATATCCGCAGTTACTTGTTACAACTAGAAGCCATACGATCATTTCTAAAAAAAACATCAAAATCCGTTAAGAATTGCACTATTGGCCGAATTTTGTCAAAAAGGGTGCTTTTTTCCCACTGTGCGATGTGAGGATTCCAGCATCTCAGTTGATCGTCGTCGTGAAGGTTTCGTCCGGGTCCTCTTCTGGTGTTTCTTCCGTCAAGACCGATCCCTCACATACAAGGTTTGCTAATGTTCTATGTACTTGTATATTTTACTTTTTGCCAAGTACCCATTTCTATCTTCGTTACGCTATTCTCGTGTTGTTTTAACAATGTCTAACCTTCCTACTACGTAATGTTCGGGTGCGATTACATTCAAAACAACGTCGACGATAAATTGATAGTAATGTTAATAATCATAAAATAGTACCATTGATAACAATAGTCAAATTAGTTGGAGTCGGCTTGAGAGAATTGAGTTTGACACGCGCGCTTGACTTTCGCCGTACTGCGTTCTGGCTCCAGCGAGACCCTGAGAAGTTTTCCTCTATACATGGGAAAATGTAAAGTTGGAGGCCTCGGAGTCTGCGCTCCTCTAAAGCTCTTACGATAATGCAATTTTCTATGTATCTTTCTAGGAGTTTAACGTTTTGCCTATTTAGATTTTCTTACGCAAATTGATAGTTTCTAAGTTACTCTTTCATTTGCAATAATCACAATTTTTAAGTTAATTAAGTTTCTGGTTATTAAGCTGGAAACATAGACATAATAAGCGTACGTGAAGATAACACGAGAGGCCTGCAAAATCCATCCCCACCGCTCACCACTACTGGGTACATACGAAGCGAACTGATGCGAGCAGAGTTCACGGATACGGCTTAGTGTTGAGAGGAGGGGGTGCCTTTCGTAGACGCATCCACACTACTCACATGCTGCTTTGCTGACTCTGCTGCAATCGCCCTTCCTTTCTTCGCGGACGATCACATATAGAAATGGATAGATTTCGCCGCGGGGGGAAAAAAACTTGGCTTTTTAGAGAGAGAAAACATTTGAGAGGTAGATCCGCCTCTTTCTATTTCAGGACTGCATAGTCCTCTGTTTGATCAAGTTCCACGCAGCGAAAATACTCTTAACCAATCAGCTTTATTTAGAAAGAGACAAGAGTAATTCTCAAATGTTTTTTCTCTATCTAAAGTTTTTATTTTATTTTTAAAGAATTTCTCTTTTTCCCTTTTGCAACATCAGATAGAAACTAAGGCAATGTTTAAGAATGATCGACTAAATGAATTAGTAAGTATATCTACCAAAGAAATACTAGGTCGCCGGACTTCAGTTCTCACGCTCGATGGTATATTAACCTTGCGCTAAGCGCCTGGTTTTTATATATTGCCCACACTGTGCACGGATTTTCAAAACTAAGGTCAAAGAAACGACTACAGTAATTTGGTGGTTGTGAATTCTCTGTTGTCAAAGCTCGTTCAGCTTTCAAGAACAAATTCTCTTCACGTATTTCGTGATGCGCACTCGAGTTTGTCCTTGACATTGTATATCATTTCTATAAATCTATATTTTTATAATTCGGAACATGAATTGGTATTAAAAAAGACGTAGTTTAATTGTCTCGTTAAAAGATACATCTTAACGCAAGTTCTATCGTTTTTTTTACCAACTGAATTTGTCCATTTGAAATGTTATTTCTACGATTCAAACGTTACACATTCCGTCTACATAGCCACCTTTTTGTTTTTTAACTTTTAAATTATATTCTTATCCTCAGTCACACATACCTTCTTTCGAAAGTTATCATGCTGAGAACCTACAAATCTACAGACAAATAGACTAAAATACAGTCCGGCATATTCATAAAAACCTGTTCTTCGGATTCAGGGTGTTTTAAAACGCGGACATTTGACAAAAACTTGTTTGGGGGGGGGGGGGGGGAAAATTCTGCACAAATATAATAACTTCTCTGATCAGTATAAAAAACCTTTTCTTATTACCATAGCATGATTCGCTGTGTGTGTCACAATCGAACACAATGCTTTCAATATGTTATTTTATTATATTAATAACGAAACTGCGCAAAATTCAAGTTCTATAATTTAGAGCATTATTGAATCAAGAGAGATGTACGCAATGGTATTACGATTTACATTTCACCTAACCAGAAGTAACTTTATTTTCAAATACCATTAAAAATTTGATTTTTAGCACAAATTGGAAACAGTTTTTTATATTTTCAGTACAATGTTGTGCGCAAAAGAACGTTTAGATATTTTTAAAAAGTAACCGAATTGCTGTTAGGCAATTCGGTGTTTCTTTATTAACTTTTTTATACAATTATTGTCGTAGGCAAGATTAGAACTGAACTCGAGACCATAGGTATGGTCCTACTTGTAGTCTAGCGGATACATGTGGGATTACCTAAATCTATGACGCAAGTATGTCAAAGTCAACTGCGTAACACCCCCCTTTGTAGACAAGGTTTAGTCCTCTAAGCCTATTTTAAATTTTCTGGGTTTTATTGGTTCTATTGGGTTGATTAACGGTTGAGCAGATGCAGTGTAGGTTACAATTTGTGGGGTAATTTGATTTTTTGTTTTAACGCAAAATAAATAAAGTTTTTTTAGGAAATAATGCCCTAAACAATTCCAAGATGCCACATTTGTTTAATGCCCATAAGAATGCTAACAATAAAGAGAAGTATCCTAGATACTTAAGCCAGTCTAAACTGGTTTCTACCCATGTTTTCATACGCCGATGACTAGCTATATTTTTTAACGTATTTTCGGTGTCATCTAAACTTAGGCGGGCTTGTTTAAGTTCTTCATTATTTATCTGTTTAGGGAGTTGAATTAATTTTTGTTCTAATTTCTTTAAGTCTTGTTCGTCATAATTAATGTCGTAAGTTACATTGATCCAATAAGTTTGTTTTTCTTCTAAGTGTTTGGGTAAATCTATTTGATCATAATTATTATATAATTTACAATCATTACCTTCTATTTTAACGGGATTAATAATTTCTACGGTTGTTAAATTATTATCGCAACTTATGTCTATTTTGGATTTAACAAGAGGGATTATAATATATCCATTAGAGATAGGTACAAAAGTTTCCTTATGGAGTAAGTACGGAGATTGATTACAGTTAAAATCGGTGTATCTTTTTAAAGAGGCTTGCTTCGCAGGTTTTGCTATCCATTATTTTGAGGTTTGGTTGGTTCCGTTTACAAATTAAATAATTTGTTATAGTTTTAGAATGTTCAATCGTCTGTTTGTCTGTGGGAACGTGAGAATCTCTGAATAATATTACTAAGTCATGGTCAGGTATAATAGACAAATAGAGGTTACCCTTCTTTTCCGGAATAGGAGTGATTTTTTGTAGGGATCCTTCT
>NC_046658.1:166163243-166165590 GCF_010883055.1 Belonocnema kinseyi | reverse complement strand
AAACGTTAAACAGGTTCAATCATTTCTAGGACTCGCCGGTTACTATAGGAAATTTATAAAAAACTTTTCATCTATAGCAAAACCATTAACAAGATTGATACATAAAGACACTATCTTTGATTGGACACCTACATGTACAAAAAGCTTTAACACGTTAAAGAAAGCATTATGCGAATCACCCGTCTTAAGATTCCCAGATTTCAAAGATACATTCACCCTAACAACAGACGCTTCTAACCACGGATTAGGTGCAGTATTATCACAAAAAGGACATCCTTGTTTATTTATATCAAGAACATTAAATAAAGCTGAAGAAAACTACAGTACTAGCGAGAAGGAATTATTAGCCATAGTATGGGCGGTTAAAAGATTAAGACAATATTTACTTGGAAAGCCCTTTAAGATCCAAACTGATCACAAAGCCCTTTTATGGCTCCATAATGTAAAAGACCCCAGTTCACGACTGTTGAGATGGAAGTTAAGACTGGAAGCATACAAATACGAAGTACAATACGCGAAAGGAAAGGAAAATAAAGCTGCAGACTGTTTATCAAGACTTTTCCCTATCCGAGAAAAGGATTTATTACAAGAAGCCTTTGAAGATGCCCTCATAGACGAATTAGAAGCAAAACTACCTGAAATTGAAGAAATCCAAGTTTTAGGTACACCAGAACCCATAACAGCAAAACCCAAAATTACTGAAATTAAAACATTAAACCCACAAGAAAAAGTCAAGATATTCAGTGGAGAAAAATTAGATTCTTTCACAGACTCCGACATGGAGAAAATACCTGAAAATTCTCAAGTTATCTGGTACAACGAATTCATGGAATGGCGATTGAATCCCGTAACCAACGAGCGAGTAAAAATTAGACCAAATGCTGTAGGAAAATTATGGAAGCAAATTACAAAAGAAAGTATGCCGAAATATGAAGAAGAAAACTGGCTAAAACACTTAGCCTGGATTATAGACGAAATTAGAGATAAAAAACTGACTTTGGTACGATTACAATTTGGAGATCCATTATTCACTACCGTACAAAAAGAATTAATCCAAGAACTAATACAATTTCTATCGAACTACTATCCAGATACAGGTTTCCATTTATGCTTCTCAAATACTCGAGAGCTCACTAAAGCTGAAAAAGAACAAATTATGAAAGAAGCTCACTCGACTCACTTAGGAGAAAAGAATACTCTAGAACGAGCAAAAAAAATTGGAATATGGTTAGGAATGGATGAACAAATTGAGAATTATGTTAAGAAATGTCCCATTTGTCAAATACAAAAAACTACCAGAATTACCAACCAAGCATCCAGTATATTACCCGATATCCCAACAAACCCTAATAATAAAATCGCCCTAGACATTTTTGGACCGTTACCAGAAACTCGAAAAGGTAATAAATACATATTGAGTATCCAAGACAGGTTAACAAGATACACCTAAAACCATTTTATCCGATCAAGGACAAAACTTCCTATCTGAACTAGTGCAGCAATTTGAAGAAGCACTTCGAATTCAACATGAAAAAACAACAGCGTTTCATCCTCAATCAAACGGTAATATTGAAAGAATGCATTCCACTTTAAAAAATCTAATTAAAACCTCAATGGCCGAAAATAACAATGAATGGGATGATAATTTAAAATTTATTAGCTTCGCAATAAATACTATGAAAAACAAAACTCTAGGAACAACACCATTCGAAGCCACTTTTGGCAGAGAACCTAACATCCCATCTACAATAGCCCCATCAACCAACCTTACATATCAAGATTTGATCAAAAAATGGAAACTGCAAAACGACCGCAATATTACGAAATTGAGGGAGAGAATAGAATTAGAACAGGAAAAAACTAAAAGGCATTTAGACGAAGGAATAGTAAAAACACACCCGATTTACAAATCAGGCGATAAAGTAAAAATTAAAAACAATACTAAAACAAATAAACTAGATCCTAGTTGGAAAGGTCCATACGAAATGATAGGTCTTATAGATAATAACAATATCAGACTAAGGAATAAAGACAAGATAATTCGAATTCATATTGATCAAATAATGCCTTACTTTACAGATGAAGGTGTTGTTACTGATCTGCGCAATAGTCACCGCCACTAAAGCGTACTATGTATTAGAAGAATTAAAGGGTAACGTTTATGTTGAAGAGGTAAAAAAGGTACATCTGTACCATGAAGAATGGAGACTAATTATAGGGATAAATCTAACCACAACAGAACAATGGTTAGAAGCAATAGATCACACCTTAATCCTAGCTGAACGAGCTTGTGGATTCTCATGTACACCAAAAGAAGAATTAAGATTAGTCAAAGGAAGATACAACC
>NC_046658.1:166155113-166163143 GCF_010883055.1 Belonocnema kinseyi | reverse complement strand
GTGGGTCGACGTATACCAACACTCATTGATGGTCGTGAGATTACTCTTTGCTGTGTTGGCTGAGCTTCTTTAAACCATATCTCAGATTCTATTGCCATGTTTCGGGCTTCTTGCAGGTTAATAGTTTACTTCTTAAGGCTGAAACTGATCCAATCTGTTTTAAATTCTGTCTTAACGTACTGTACAAGTCATCATATCCGTGGATAGTGGTGTATCTTAATGCTCGTTCAGCATTTCCTTGGATTTTTTCTGCAATTATGAAATCTAAAAGTAAGCTAGGCTGAGAGCACTGCTTTTGAGCCTTTTTAACAGATTTAATGAAATCTTCTATTCCTATATCGTCCTGTCCGTTTAGAACCCTAATTGTTCGAATTATGTCTTTCGCGAGTATTTTTTGTTCCAGTGGTTGATTTTCATTTTTATTATTTTTGTGAGATGTCGTAGATGTAGTTCCTGTTTTTGATAATATACAGGTAGACCTTGTGGGATGCGCTTGGGTAACTTTTTCGTCTTCACTGTCTGAACTATCTCTATCTGATGTAATAATATCATCATCGTCATCGTCCTTGTCTGGTACCACTTTTCCTTTCACTCCGCATTCTTCAGCTATAGATTGTATTTCATTGAGTCATTTTTCGTTCTCCTTTGCTAGTGTTGACACGTTTATTTTCAGTCCGCTTAGTTCAGTTAGTATAGTTCGTAGGAGGTCATCTGTTCCCATATTAGAGGGGGATACAGGTCTTTGAGGTGTTCCTTCAGGCATTTTTATTTTTAGAAAGGGAAAACTATACTTTTCTATTACGTATGCGTCGGAGTCTGTCTCACCTGTAAAGTACTCTGAGTTATTTTTTCTATAGTTGGAAAAAGCCAGTGTGACGCTTCTGTCCTAAATTTCGCGTAATGGTTTTATTTGCGTGACATAAATTTTCCGTTTAAACCTTAATTTGTTGGCATCGTGCTACAACAATGCCAAGAAACTTCAGGTACCGTTTGTTTTATTGACGGACACAGAAGCCAGGGAGCACCATAAGCTTGTGTACGGACGTGAGCCTAAAGTTTGGTAGTATTTGGACGCAAGATTTATGATTTTAGTCATAAAATTTGCCTTGCAAATATCTTCAAACTTTGCAAAGATCTAACACTTCTTATGTCTACTTTTCTTTTTACTCAGTATTTGTTGTTTTGAAGACCGTAGATCTCTTGCTTCGTGTTGAGTTGAGTATTGTAAACTATGTTGATCTGTTATCGTTATTCGACGAAATGAGGACTTCGTTGATGGTTTGAAGGTGAGATTTGCGTTGAGGGCTTCGTTGATGATTCCAAGATGAGGGCTGCGTTGAAGACTTCCTTTCTTCCCATCCGCCTGTTTGCGGGCCTCGTAGGATTGTTACCGCGGTATATTGCGTACCCTTTCAATTTTCCAATCAAATTCAATTGCTGGCTAACGGGCTTTTCCGTAGAGAAAGTCCGGAGTTTTTGCGAAATTTCGTAAAATTTCGAATGCCAATTTTTCTGGTTAACGGGATTTTCCGTGGAGAAAGTCCGGAGTCCTTGTGGAATTTCGTAAAATTTCAAATGCCAATTCTTCTGGTTAACGGGCTTTTCCGTGGAGAATTACTATCGTTGAGAACTATCCTGGCAGGATCGCCAAAATGTTGTGCGCAAAAGAACGTTTAGATATTTTTAAAAAGTAACCGAATTGCTGTTAGGCAATTCGGTGTTTCTTTATTAACTTTTTTATACAATTATTGTCGTAGGCAAGATTAGAACTGAACTCGAGACCATAGGTATGGTCCTACTTATAGTCTAGCGGATACATGTGGGATTACCTAAATCTATGACGCAAGTAGGGCAATGTCAACTGCGTAACAACAATGTCTAAATTTAAATAATTATATGTAAAAACCAGAAACTGTTAATTTTTACTTGTTTCATAACAAATTTAAGCTTTGTTTTATACATCAATCCTGTAATATAAAAATATAAATTTTTCACGGGAAAAACGACAGACAATGGTCAAAGAAGACTGGTTGAAGAACTTGATTTTTCTTTTGGAGCTCCAAAGAGCAGAAAGTTTACGCAGAAGCATAATTCTTGCTTGAACAAAAATGTTGAATAAATTGCATTTCTCAATTAATGTATATTATACATAATTATCTCCTTTCAATTTATTATCTAATTTGTCTGCAAGATAAAAATAAAATTGATTAAAAAGGAATTCAGCTGTTTACACTGAATAATGTTTCAAAGAGAATAATGAAAAATATAAGAACTGAAAAACGACTTGGGCTTCCCTTAATCTGAGATCTTATTTAACATATGAAATTAGTTATAATTATGCAGAATAAACTTAAATAATTCTACCGTTTCGGAGAAATAATATATAGATGATGATTTGAAAACCTTATTAATCTTAGTTATCTTAAAATTTTAGTAATCTATCTGATTGAGAAAAAATGTAATTAGATTTCCTGAAATGAATTAAAATTTAAAGGAATCTTTTCGACAGTTGTTTGATCGAATTGAAATTTTATGAAATAGCTTTGAGATATTGGAATGTAAGAAATTCTTTCAGTCAATAGGAATGTCTAGGAAGTACTCTAAAATCCCGTAAGGGCATAAGATGTATTATTAATAGTAATTAAAAACTCATCATATTCTCTCGTATCCCTTATAAACTATTTGAAACACTCAAAGCATCCAAGATCTTAAAGTCTGGTGTATATAAGTAAAAAGAAATTAATTGCATCATATGAGTTGTAATTTAAACATACTTCCAATAGTCTCTATTTAAAATTAAGTGGTTAGCCCCTTACATCCTTTCAAGACTCAGCGCGATAAGATAATATTAATTAAATTCATATTTTAAATTGGAATGGAATAATATTTCTTTGAGATGGGGAAATATGAATTGAAGGAAAGAAATATATTTTAAGGTCAAGCAAATATTTTATAGGTTCAAAAAACTATTTCCCAAAGCATATTTCTGAATATTCGAAGCACAAAAATATATCTCTTGATTCACATAATTTTAAATCTTGATGAATCTCAAACAGACAAATTTGATGAAAAATCCACTTTCAGCAGGAACTAAACTTGGGTTCATCGAGTGTAAAGTAAACAACGTTGACGACGACGCTATCGTGATATTGAAATTTTAAGACGGAAAATCGTATTTAAACCTCACCATAAATGCCAAAGGAATATTTCTTTAAATCAAAAACATGAACCCTTTGTGAAAAAAAATATATACTGTAATTCAATTAATATTATTTTGAATAAAATTATTATTTCTTTGATTTAAATAAACCTAAATTCTTGATTCAAGTATGGAAAAATTATTGATTCAAACGTGTCCCGAATCAGTTTAAAGAAATGAACTCTTTCAACCAAATATATATTTCTTTGAAAGAGAAATCACATTTCAACGAATCTAGACCTTTTGAATTAAGGAAATCATTTTCTTAAATGTGAGAAATATGTATTTCAGTCAAGAAAATATAGCCATAGAATTCATTTGTTTAGATCAACAAAAGATATATGCCTGATTTAAATAAAAATTACTTCTGTTAAAGAATATTTTCTTGATGCTAAGAAATACGATTCAAGTGAATGCATTTACTTGGCGCTAAGAATTATTTTTTTCAGTGTAGTGATTGAAAATCAAAGTTAGAGAACGCTGCTTAAAGATGACTTGTTTAAACATGACCTTTTTTCTGAGTAGCCTCTACAGCATTAGAACAAGCTAATAAAAGAATAAATTCGTCTCTACAACTCTTTAAATTATCAAAAATTCAAAGCTTAATCATAAAATTTTATATAGATGGTGACATCAGTTTCTGAGAAGAGTATAACCAAATTATTTTCGTTTAAACTGACTCTTATCTAACGTAAACATCTCAGAAGGACAAAATTGTCGTCATTAATTTACAACATAACAACTATAGTGTAGATTGTGTAACCTAATAAAGCAGTAGAACATTCTTCAGCTACATTATTAATTAAATTTCTAATTAATGCATTAATAGTTTTTTCTCTATTTAGAAATTATGAAGATTGCCTTTACTTTGCTCTTATGCTTGGCCATTATCCTCAATTCTATTGGTAAATATAATTATATAATATATCTGTTATTTCGTTGAATGTTCTTTAATGTTTTAGGAAAATCCAAATTTGTTATAACTTAAAGAGCACGGATACATTTTTTACTTACTGACCGACGTGAAGACTGTAGTTTTCTGCGCGCTTGTAAATAGTATGTTCATAAATATAAAAGGCACAGAATAGACGCCTTTTGTTTATGTAATGACTTAGGACGGCCTTATGTAGCTTTTGGCCTTGGACAAATAGTATGACTCAATAGCGCTCCGCGACGAAAGGTAAATAAGTTTAGTACAAATTGTTGATAAGCTCTACGCAGCCGCCGCCTGAACCCACAAAGATAATGTTTACCTCCACCGGGCAATCATCAGGTTATAGAAGACCTTATAAGCTTTTGCGGGTGCAGGCCATAAAACAAAACTAATGGCTGATCATAAATTTTAACGCCAACATTCGACAGTTCATGCGCGAAATATGGATCCGTTATTAGACGCTTCACAAGTAAAGCTTCACGTTTTAGAGGGGAGTCTTTCAGGGTGACACGATGAACTAACTCCTCACTCTTGCCCAACACAATTGCCACTATCTCTAGGACTTCGCACTTTTTAAGGGCGCTTCTGCAGAAAACCTGGAACTCTAAAGCATAAGGTCACATATGTATTTTATGTTGATAATCATAAGATGTAGGCTAAAAATAAATAGCAACTACATTTGGCTCTAGGGATTGTCCCAAAAATACACCCAGTTATTTAGACTGGAATTTGGATTAGAAGCATACGCCAAGGTTCATCTAAAGTGAGGAAAACTTAATGGCATCTCGGAACACCTGAGATCGTCGACAGAAATGCGCGAAAGGTTATGCACATAATAAAAAATATGCAACTTAAGTTTTCTCTCTGGCGACTCTAGCTTTAATGTCATGAAGGTGGACGTGGAACACTGCATCTTGAATGTTCTATACAACATGACTGCTTCCGGTACAGTAAATATATTCGAAAATAAACGAGATCCTCTTCTTAAAATGGTTAAGAAGCGCGATGAAGTGGGAAAATAAGCGTGTCTGTACAAACCAGCTGCTGAAAAACTGTGCCTGAGTTTATCATCAGGAATGAGCAAAATGAATCAAATCTTCTCTATCTCAAATATTCGCGCCTAAAGACCAAGATTAAAAATGAACAAAAGAAAACCTTTCATGAACAGCTCCTTGACCGTAGTATGAACGATATCTTCCACAGATTTGCGGATGGTCTGTCGATGTTATATAAAATAATGGTGGATTTCCTTAAATTAACCCGATTGAATTCGGGCTTAATTCGCTTTTTTTGGCATGTTTAGACGGTGTCATTTCCACTTAGCACACTGTCGTGACAAGTTTTAGCTGTCCCATTCGTGCAGGAATATCATAAATCCAAAGTCAGAATGGGACTATCTATGTAACTTTCAAAGTCTATTTTCTTAAGCTAATCGCCCTTATCATCGTATATGTTTAATATATATTTGGCGCATAACAATTTTTAACGCTTAAAAAACTGATGAGGAAAACTTTATATTGTCTTAAATAAATATTTAGCTACTCACAAAATAAAAATAATTTTTTTATTATTCCATGCATTTGTTATAAACCAATTTTGTGAACAAATTGACAAATAGTCTTATTATCGGTAAACAATTTTTGCTGAAAGTGCTTCGCATTAATGTAACAATAACATTCGATATAACCAATTTAAAAGTTTATAATAATCTCTCCGAACTTTTGTCTTCTTTATTTTTTTATTAATAAGGTTTCGACTCAAAGTATGGAAAAACTAAAATTTGGTGCATAACAATTTTTAACGCTTAAAAAACTGATGAGGAAAACTTTATATTGTCTTAAATAAATGTTTAGCTACTCACAAAATAAAAATAATTTTTTTATTATTCCATGCATTTGTTATAAACCAATTTTGTGAACAAATTGACAAATAGTCTTATTATCGGTAAACAATTTTTGCTAAAAGTGCTTCGCATTAATGTAACAATAACATTCGATGAAACTAATTTAAAAGTTTATAATAATCATTGTTATGAAGAATTTTGATGGCAAAATATTATAATTTGAAATTTTTCAAAATTATAATTTCCCTCAACCGCCACAGTGGCTTCATTTATTCATTAAGATAATAAATATTTAATAATATTTGATAAAATATAACAATTTAAATTTTTGTAAACAAATTCGATAAGAAAATCCAGATTTTGGCTCTTTCGCATAGAAAATTTGATTTGAACTGGAAATGTTTTGAGCTATTAGACGAATGACTGCTAGTTACAAAAATATTAGTTTATTAGTTTTATCAAATTTAAATTTTCTTTAATGGCCAAGTCGGTGGGTTATTGTTAAAAGATTTTGTATTGGATGAATCTTGGTATGCAGTGTTATGATTCATTCTCAATCAGTTGCGATTAAAAATCTGCCTTTTTCAAGTGAAACTGACAACATTTGGTATTTGTTTATGTAGATTGTTAAAAAAGATTCAAGTTCTTATATTTGACTAAACATTATTAAAGTTAAATTTTTTAGATATACCCGTAGTTATTGTAGGGTTGAAAAAAATTTTAATATAAATAAAACCTCACATTTAAACACTTTGTTACAAGAATTATCTCTAACAATGGTTATTGTTAACTTCACTGCACAAATTTGTTCAGAAAATTTAAATTCTTATATTTTATTGAATATTATTAAATATTTATTATTGTAAGGAATATCTGAAGTCGTTCGGGCGATTAAAGAAAATTATGATTTAAAAAATCTCTAATTCTAATATTTTGCCACAAGCATAGTTTATAACAATGTTATTAGAAACGTTAAAATTGCTTTTGTTATTAAATTTCATTTTTACATTAATGTGAAGCACTTAACCAAAAAAGAAATGATTACCGATGATAAAACTATTGTTTAATTTTTTCATCAAATTTGTTTATAACAAATAAATGGAATAATAAAGAAATTATTTGTATTCGATGAAAAACTAAACATTCATTTAAGACAATATAAAGTTTTCCTGATCAGTTATTAAATGTTAATGAAATTGGTTTTTAACAAATAAATAGAATAATAAAAAATTATTTGTATTCTGTAAGTCGCTAAACATTTATTTAAGACAATATAAAGTTTTGCTCATCAGTTATTCAAGTGTGAAAAATTTTTATGCAAGAAATTTGAGTTTTTCCATACTTTGAGTGGAAACCTTATTAATAAAAAAAAGGAGACGAAAGTTGGGAGTGTCAAGATCGTATAGGATTTAACAAACTTTAATTTAAAATAAGAAAACTCAAAATCGGACGAAAATTAAAAGGCTCTGGACATTTTTTAAGCTGTTCAAAAAGGAACTTTACCTTTTAAGAGCAGATATGCTTTTTACCAAAATAATTATTCAAAACAAATCATTATTAAGGAATGAAGAATTTTGAGTTTCAGCTGCGCTGCTCTTTCATTCAATCGCATGTATCACCTCAATGTGTTCCACATTGTAACAAAAAGTACTTTTCTAGACCGAAATGGCTGGACAGTTTAATTATTAACTTATTTTAATGCATTGTTTTAATAATTTCATGGCTTCCAGACATTACGCACGAAAGTAAAATTTAATCTGTGGAATTAGTAAAAAAATCGTTAATGATATTATGCACAATAGTGCATAATATTGATGTGCGCATCATGAGTAATTTTTGGTCATTAATAATGATTGGGTATTGAAATTCATGGTTTTTGTTAAAATTATGAGACAAATTATTATAAGATTACACAGCCACACAAAACAAAGTGTGCGGATCTGGTAACAAGGCACACGTATTCCTGTGGATTTTGGGGCGTTGAATTCAAATTCGGTATCAAAAATCACCCATCACGTCATGGTTGAGCCATAACCTCAAAAAATGACGAAAAA
>NC_046658.1:166112249-166155013 GCF_010883055.1 Belonocnema kinseyi | reverse complement strand
CAAATGTGTGCTACATCGAATGGGTCAACTCGAGCCTAACCTAGAAATAAATCTAACCTAGTCTAACCTAACCTAACCTCACGAAACACAATTAAACTGATTATGTTGTCCCGTTGTGTTTGCGGTACCGTTTGAATCAGCTTAGGCTTAACCTGCAAAGAGGTTAAACCTATCATAACCTAAAAACACCTGACCTAACCTAACCTAACCTAACTTAACTTCACGTAATACAATTAAACTCATTGTGTTGTCCCGTTGTGTTTGTGGTACCGTTTCATTCAGCTTCGGCTTAAACTACATAAAGGTTTAAACTATCCTAACCTAACATATCCTGACCTAACTTAACCTAGCCGAATGAAATTCAACTACACGTATAGCTATGTAAGAGTACGGTTCACAGTCTTAAATTTGAAAGTACGCAAGAACAGGGTTGCCAGCGTAATCGGTTAGGTTAGGTCAGGTTTTGTTAGGTTAGGATAGGTTAAACCTCTATGCAGGTTAAGCCGAAGCTGAATGAAACGGTACCGCAAACACAACGGGACAACACAATCAGTTAAATTGTGTTTCGTGAGGTTAGGTTAGGTTAGACTAGGTTAGATTTATTTCTAGGTTAGGCTCGAGTTGACATATTCGATGTAGTACACATTTGCTAATGGGAAAATATGCTTCCAGAGCTTTACGTGTAGTTCCATAAATTTCTATTAATTCAGGTTAGGTAAGGTCAGGTTCTGTTGGGTAAAGTTATGTTAAATAAGTTGATATCAGGCAAGGGTTGATCCTTCACAGTTGTCGACATGTTTTTGAAGTGAAAATTTGCATCACTAGCAGTATTTTGAAATTTATGTGCCTCAGTGCATGATTTTTCGTCATTTTTTGAGGTTATGGCTCAACCATGACGTGATGGGTGATTTTTGATACTGAATTTGAATTCAGCGCCCCAAAATCCATAGGAATACGTGTGTCTTGTTACCAGACCCGCACACTTTTTTTTGTGTGGCTGTGTTATAAATAAGTGAAATTATCTTGTCACATTCAACTATTTTAATCATTGATTAATGCATGTACACATCTTCAAAATTTATGAATTAATAGTCTAAATTTTTGGCAGAATAAACTGTAAATATATTTTCAGTTAGTTCTTTCTGATGATGCGCTAATTATGCGTTGATTTATTTCTACATTTCTAAACAGTTTTTACGATACTGACTGTATCATTGATAGATTTTTCAGATAGAAATTCAAAACTTTTAAACAACACAGAATAAAGTATGAATATGATGCTAATTTCAGGCTACCTTTTCCCTGCAACAAAAAAAAAAAATTAACCTTGGCAGTGTGAAAGGTGCAATGACACAAAGTATAGTTTTGTATGGACTTGGGGTACGAAACATCTTCTGCTGTTTTGCCATCACAGTTTAGCAGTGAAAATACAAAGTTCCATGTCAGAACTTAAAAAAAACAACACAAGAAACAGCATTCAATTTTCTATAGGAATATATACTCATTCAATTTTCTTAAAAGTCTTCATGTATCAAAGGTGCTTAAAGAGAAAAAATGAAAGGCATTTATGGAATTGGGCCACTCAATTACAACCTCACCTTCAACTCGTGATATACCAACATACAATTTGTAAGTTATTCAAAACAATATTGTAATCCAGTATTTTTGTTTCAGAATTAAGTTCACAGTCCGAAAATTTTCCTGATGATGGCCATAATCCTGGTTTTCATCGCGTTGGACCTTCTTCTTCTCTTCCTGCCGAACGTACTGTTCGTGCCAGGTCAAGGTCTCCTACTCTCAGGCAAACTTTTCCCAGCGTACTTGGATTTAGATTTGAAGATCTTGCATTTATTCGACTTATTCCAAACAACTATCCGAATCGGATATTCGAGCTCCGAACTTACGTTTTTCCTCCAGAAAAACAAATTCAGTTGAGAACAAGACATAATGTCCTGTATCCCATGCCAGCCGGAGAACAAATTGTATTATCATCGTCCACAGGCGACGTCTGCGCATTATTAGGAAAATCACATAAAAGACAGGCAATTCTTCGTGCTATATATAGACCATATTGTTCGCTGCTAACGCGAGTGAAAATAAACATGAATAGCGGCGAGGTTAAAGACATGACCGCAGAAGAAATCGCGGAATGTCCAGTATCTACCAAGGAACAAATCGCAAAGATTTATGCAGTACTACGTATGTACAATACATGCCTTTCCGGAGTTTAAACATTTCAAATGCAAATTCTGTTTTGATATTGGCTACTAATTTAAAAAATGTTTGCTACCTACAATTAGGTATCAGGAAAAATTTAGAGTGACTTAGGTTTTATTTTATTTTAAATTAATTTTAAAAAATTAATATTATTGAAGCATATTTAATTTTTGTATTAAAAACATTCCGTACAATTCCACTGTTTCCACTTTTTACAAAAAGTTAATAATCTTTAGTTTGGGCTTAATATTTACAACCTTCTTTACAACTCTTCATGTACAAGCATACGATTATGTAGGTACTTAAAACAAAAAGGTAATCCTGTATTTCTTATTTTAGGATTAAGTTTGCAGTCTGAAGGTTTTTCTGAAGGTGACCCTAATCCTGACGTTCATCGCTGTGGACCTTCTTCTTCATCAACTTCTCCTGGAACACATTTTCCAGACACAACCCTTTCTCTGGCCATACCTGATAATTCTACCAGGAATCCACGAACTGCCAAACCACCTCCTCATGACAGGACTTCTACTCTCACGCAAACTTTTCCAAGCGTACTTGGAGTCAGATTGGAAGATCTTGCATCTATTCGTCTGATTCCCCACAACCATCCAAATCGGATATTTGTACTACGAAGATACGTCTTTCCATCAGATCGACCAATTGGATTGAGAGCACAAAATTTTTTCCTGAATCCCATGCCAACCGGAGAACAAATTGTATTGTCAACCTCCAATGGCGACGTCTGTGCTATCTTACAAAAATCATCAAGCCAAAGCACGAGCATTCGTCCATTATTTACCCCTATTTTTGGGATAATAGGACGAGTAAAAATAAACATGTATAGCGGCGTCGTTAAAGAATTGACCACAGAGGAAAGCGCGGAATGTCCAGTAACCCGCGCGGGAGAGGTAAAAAAGAGTTATAGAGTATTACGTCCGTAAGCCGCAATTTTATCACACTGTTCACAAATTTTTTTTACGAGCGCGTGAGAAGAGATCTAATGCTTTGATTTCAAATTGTTTTATTTTCATTTATGAATTATGCTGTGAATTATATTATATTATGGACTTCTTATGTAAGCACCAGACGTAGATTTATCCTAGCGCGGCAGAGATGACCGCTAGCGATTGAAAATTGAAATTGGAAATTTTTAATTGCATTATATACATTAATTTTGAATTCATTTTTTTCTTTACCTCTTTCTCAAATGGCCATAGTATTTGGAGTTTCTCTTTAAATACAGAGAAAATGTTGCTTAAAGCATTCTTGTTATGATGTTTAAATATAAAAATTTTAATCTTCATTTATGATAATGTAAATAATTATTATAGATGCTATTACATAATTCGTTTCAAAAATTTTAAGTGTTTTATTTATCGAAGAAACTTTAAGCAAATGGAAACTTGCTGGGGAGAAGTTGTTAAAAAAAGCATATAGAATATTTCTGTGACAACAGTTTTAAAAAATGTGTGCTTAAATTGTTTTAAATGAAACTAGCTCATATCAGATGTAAATATCTTAGAAGGAACATCAGTGGAATTTTTAGGAGCTATATTTTAAATTAAATTTATAATTAAAAAATGAATCTGCAATTATATTATATGTTTGAAATGAAATGATAATTTGAATTTTCTGTCCAGATTTCTTATTCTTATCCAGAGCCACATTCTTTATGTAAGTGTGTGTGGAACCTTTCGCACCTTATTGGCAGTCGTCGTGCGAATGTTAAATCAAGAACTTGTCTCATCGTTCCTGTAGACAAGCGCCATTTTAATTGTCTTTTCATTTTTAGAACTGCTTAAAATATAGACGAGTTCCATCTTTATTGCACTTTTATTGATATCAATGGACTTCCGTTGTGTTATTTTTTTACAGTGACCTGTCCTTGTATTGCGTTGATCAACTGCAAATGTGACGGTTGACAGTTTTTTGCTAATGTATTTTCCAAGCGTATGATTTTGGATTAGTGACGCCACTTCTCACACATAACTGTCACGTGAAATATTGAACTGTAGATTCGTATTGCTTCTTTTCAGATAGGTATCTTTCCTTCAAGCAGATACTTCTGAACGTGTCAAATTAATATCAAATGCGGACGCCATCTTTCTTAATTTTGTTCAGCTTTTTACCATGATCAGTTTTAATTAAAGTCTCGTTTTTATTAATTTGTATCTTTTAATTCGGTACCAAAGGAGTCCACTCGGGGTTTTGATTAAAGCGCGAATAGAAATACTATTCAATAAAAATTTTCTAAATTTCAAACTCAACATGTTCAGTTGTTGAAAATTTCTCGTGAAGGAAAGTTGCCTTAATTTGATGAAAGATTCTACGATCAAGTCGAGGAATGGTACCAAGATGCTAAAAGGAAATACTTTGATGCCCTTCACGCATTACCTGCGATTAATACAACGGCTCCTACAGTTAACTCGAATCAGCATTTAATCACAACATGATCAACCAAATCGTTTCCCAAAATTGTTTTACCAACATTTTTAGGGGATTATACCGAGTGGTCAAATTTCTCTGATCTATTTACAACTTTATTTGATAGGAACGCCGAAATATCGGATATCGTAAAGCTTCATCATTTAAAGACTAATGTTTCTGGAGAACCTGCATAGTTATTCAAGAACATATCGATAACAAATAAGAACTATCAACGAGTCTGAAAGCTTATAAAAAAGCGTTATGAGAACGAAAAAATTCTCATCTATTCTCATTCAGCTCTCGTATTTTCTTTGAAGCAATTCAAGAACAAAACAGCAGCTACACTGTAAAAAAACCTTTTGAATTTTACATCTCTGGTAGATGTAAATAAAATGCATTATGTGAAAGAATAAAATAAAATAAAATTTATCAGGGCGACAGGTTTCGAACACTCGAAAGCTCAAAATTCGTACAATTTCATGGAGATTGAAGAAACACAAGCCGGACACGTTACCATTTACCTAAAAGACATAAGATACTATGGGTATTTTTTTACTCCATAATTGAAGAATGAAGGCATCGATAAGCAACGAACACGAGAGACGCTTTAGTATTCACATATTATTTCATTAATTATTCTAAATTTTAAATTAATTGTAAATAAAAAAATTTTACTGTTTCCTCCAGGGTAAAATTAAAGATCTTTGGTAAAATTATAAATCTCGATGTAATTTTCAATAACTGGAAAGTGATTTTACCGACGCATGGTCTTTTTACACGTTGCGACTGAATTTTCTCTTCTGAATGTAAAATTCGTAAGAGGGAATGTGTAATTTATTTTTATCGAGTATGTAATATTACAATGCTGTTCGAGGGTCCTTTTATTTACATCGCTAGAGGATGTAATTTCACATACTTTTGTAAAATCATACAGTGAACTGTGTGATATTTACAATGATATAATATTTAATTTTCCGAAATTTTGTAATTTTACACAAATCTTTTTTTACAGAATTTGGAAGCTTTGGGGACACTTGGATATCAAGTAGATAGTTGGTCTCATTTTTGTCTTTACTTCATGTTTAGATGCTTGAACGCGACGTGTTTAAGAAACTTCACTTGGCGACTCGAGTAAATCTCCAACGTATGAATCCTTGTGCACCTTTCTTCAAAGCAAGGTTCGCACATTTGAGATCCTCGAAACTGGCTCCGAAGTAGCCAAGGAATCGTCTGCCACAAGAAATCAATCATCTATGAAAAGTCAAGGACAAAGTGGATTTTTTAAAAATTAATCTAAATCTGCACATCCTTGAACAGACTACTGCAAATTTTGAACCATGTCTGTAACTCAACGAAGAGATTTTGCTGCAAGAAAGAAACATGGCCTCAACTGTTTACGTCAACATAGTTTCAGCGATTGTTCGTCAGCCAGAACGTGTTGACTCTGTCAGCAGAAGCATCCTACTATGCTTTATCTAGACTCACAGGCTGTGGGCTTCATGCAACAGACACTAAGCAACAATAAGATAAATCAACAACCCTCAACTGCTAATTATCAAGTAGTGCGACATGTTACTCGCCCTAGAGCTAAAGGTCTCTTACCAACAGCTATAATGCGAGTCAGGACAAGCGTCAGTTCTTCGGTCATGATTCGAGCCCTGTTGACTTAAGGATCCGAATTTTCTCCCGTTTCAGAGTCGCTAGCTCAATGGCTTAAGCTGGCTCGTGCCAGCTGTGAAGTGGGCCTCCTATCCGTGGGGACTAATCCTCCTACTTCCACTCATAGTTTAGTTTCTTGCGTTCTAGCTCCACACTTCGACTCCCACTTTGAATATCCCATTGATGCTCTTGTTCTTCCAAAGCTTTCTTCCTACGTTTCACGTTTCGAAAAGAGCAGTAAAAAATTCACCTCACCTTTCATGACTACACTTGGCTGATGCAGACTTTGGCAGTAAGAAGGTTCTTGATGTTATTATTTGAGCATATTTCGTTCCATATCTGTTTTTCTAAAGATTCGTAAAGGACCTCCTACTGCTTCTGTTCCTAAGTAGACTTATTTCGAGTGGACATTTTCTGGAAAAACTCTGGGAACTGCGTCTAAAATTCAACAATTGAGTCAGCAAAAGCTGTCAGCATGCACATCTCCGTGTTAAACAACGTGGACTTCCATCTTCAACAAATCTGGGAGGGTCAGGATATTCCTTCAAAAATTAGCTTGACTTCGAAAGAATAAGAATGTGGGGATTTTTTTTTTTGGTTTCAAGTCACGTAATTCTGAAGAGCGATTCGTAGTTCGTCTTCTAATAAAGCGCAAGGTCAATGCATTTAGAAACTTCTATATTCCAGCTCTACGAATCCTTTATCGTATGGAGCGTCGTCTCGAGGGCATTTATTTTTTTTCAACAACACGAAGCTCTCTTGCTGGCGAACACTTTATAAAAAAATGTAACCTTTTAATCAGAACTATCAGAAAAGAGATCTCAATTTTAATTTTTAAACTATATATTCATACATGAAATTCAATTACGAATTGCTTTCCTCCGGAAAACACAGTTAGAGGTTTTGCCTTTTAAAAAAACTTGAAACCCATTATACAGAATACAAAATACTATAGAAGATTTTACTTTAACTCGGCACACATAACATTTCTTTTAAAATTTGTGTAATGAAAATTTAAAAAGAATACAACAAATATTTCGATGTGAATAGGTACTCCTTTAAATAACTGAACATTTATTTAAAGTGCGATAATTGCTCGTTACTCGGATAAACAAATATCGTGTTTATTATTTTATAAAGTGTGATGTATAAATAAAACGCTTCATCCAGAGTTTCAAGATAAAAGAAACTAACGAAATAGCTATTCACGTTTTGAATAAATCTAATTTGACAACATGTCAAGTAAATTGACTAAATATTTTCAGTCTGATTGCTTTCCACTATATCGTGTCCTTTTCTCTTCGAAGGATCGATGCAAAGTGTCTCGCCATCATTTCGCCCCTTTACAACAGTTTCTCTTGTTTGTAACCAACAAAAATCAGCCATCATGACTTCATCCCATCTACCCTGATACCGTTGTCCCATGACTTTTATATATTGATGCAATCATTTGCCTGGTTCTTCACTGTAGTCGTCAAAATTGTCGGGAAACCTATTCAAATGTGAATCGAGGAAGTGTAACTTTAAATTCACCAAGCACCCCAATTTTTTAAATTCATTACCATCTGATCTACAATTTTTGTGTAGTTAGGACTTTTATTGTTCCCCAAGAAATTATTTGCTACTGCCTTGAAGGTTTTCCGAGCTTTTCTTTTTTAACCTTGGTCATCTGCGTAATGAAATTCGGGTCTTTGAATATTTTTATGATTTGTGGTCCATCAAATACACCTTCCTTCAATTTAGGGTCCGGTATTGATGGGAATTTTCGTTCTATGTACGTAAACCATCTACCATCCTTATCCAAGGCTTTGAGAAATTGCTTCATCAATCCAAGCTTGATATCTAGAGGTAAAATGTAGATTTTCCGAGGATCAAAGAAACTCTTGTTTATGATGTTGTGAGAATCGCGTTCTAATAACTCAGCCAGTATGGATCCGTAGCCCACCGTCACCACGTGGAGGCGCCCTGGTAACAGGCAGACGCGGGAAGTGCTGAAAAGTTTAGCGATATCAATACATATTCACCCATTCTTCAAAAAATCGTAAATTAGGTTAGGTCATTTTAAGTTAGGGCACGTCAATTATAATAATGAGACTCCTCTGATATAGGCTTTCCAAAAAAATCAGCCTTCAAGGCATCATATCACAATTTCACGCAATTTCATTGAGTTTTTTTGAGGTTCGTGTCAAGGCAACGTGGGGGATCCTTCTGATAGCTAATTCGCATTCAATCGACGCAACAGAATTAGGCCACTAAGTGCAATCGGAAGACAATCTCAGTCAAAATGGAATAACATCCCGCAAAATCTCAATTTTATCATATCTCTAATCAAAACACAACCCTGATATAATAACGCCACTATAATATAGGCTTAAATCCAATCTAATTCCACTCCGTTACAACCATACTTAAACAATGAATTGAGAACATATTGCCCCACTTAATTTTTCCGAATCTTTGCCTCTTATTACCTGAGCGAAGGAATCCAGAACAAGCCTTAATCACAAGGTCGACCTCGACCCCAAAAACAGACTGTCAGTTCTCTCCTCAATAATCAAATAAATCAATAAAGATTTTCGTCTCTTGGTTACCGCCATTGGCAACTTCGCGTGTAAACCACAATTGAGCGTATAGATTCCATGACGTCCTTTGCGCCGAGACTCGCTCTCCAATTACCCCGTGCCTTACCATAACGCGGAAAATTTTTCGAAAAGGGCCAACTTGGGAAATTCACTGCGCAAAAAATATGACAATGTGCAGATCGGCGAGCCGAAAAAATTTAAATCGAAAATTTTTTGTTAAAATTGATAGGTTTTTATTAAAAATTGCAAACCAGAAATTTTCATTGTACTGAAATCAATTACTTTTAAAACTAAGCTCGCGAAAACTTGACTTCTGCTTGAGGAAATAATCTCGGTTTTTTCCAAAAAGTAAAGCATCTGGGAAGTTCGGCAGACGGAAAACTTTCAGGGAAAAATTTTTTCCTGTTCAAAATCGCCCACAGGTCGTATTCCTCAGCCGATTTAAAATATTCAATTTTCAGTGTATAATTTTTTTAACGCACAAGTCAGTCAGATCTCACGCTTTGCGCTTCATCTTTATGCTTATCCTGTACATTTCACAAATGTTTAAAAAAATCTGGCAATTCCCATTAAATATTATAATTGGATATCACTAGACATTCTACAGCTATTTAAAATAGATTCTATAGCAAACATTAATTTATTAAATCATTTTGTTTTGATATAAAAAAATTATTTTCAAAGATCAAGGGAACGAAAAATTTAATGTTTGCGTCCCTAACGAAATTGCGCAAAATTAAAGTTCTATCATTTAGAACATTATTTAATCAAGAGAGACGTACACAACAGAATTACGATTTATATTTCACATAAGCAAAAGTAACTTTATTTTTGCATACTATTACAAATTGAATTTTTACAATAAGTTAGAAATAAAGATTTCATTCTACATTTTCATTACAATAACTCAATTTAAATAAGTATATTTGAAAACTGAAACTTAAAACTACCGGTTGACTTTTACTTGCTTTATAAAAAATGTAAGGTTTGTTTTATATCCTAATTCCGTATTATAAAACTATGCATTTTTTATGAGAAAAACCACAGGAAATTGAGAAAGAAGGCTGGTTAAAGAACTTTATTTTTCGTTTTGAGTCCCAAAATGCAGAAAATTCATGCAGAAACATAATTGTTGGGCTTCTATTGATCTTAGATATTAATCACACTTAAATCTTAGTATTAGCAGTTATTTTTTATTTTTATTGCGTTGTAATTTAAATATTTTTTATGTTTATTGCGTTATAATTTAAATAATTTTTTTCAGTGACGATAACTTTCTTAAAAGTTTTTGCTTTATCATACCTACATATTCTACGAGCATATTTTTTTAAACAAAAATTTGAAGGTTTTACATACAGTCTTTCTGTGCTTTTAAAGGACTGAAGATAAATTAATCAATTTTTAGAGTCACGAACTATGGCGTATTTTAAGAATTTTTAAAAACTACTTATTCTTTATGATCGTGTCAAACTCCTTATAATTATGCAGAATAAACTCAAATCATTCTACATTTTTGCGAAACAGTATATTAGACCCTTTAACGCATTTTAAGCATCTATTTTCATCGTAAAAGGCCTTTTCTTGTGATGAGGGATCTAATAAACTCCGCTCTACTAAAGTGCAAGCCGTAAAACATAACTCATAGCTGATCATAAGACCAAAAGAAAGATGCATGACAGGAATTTAACCGCCAAAGTTCGACATTTTACACGCGAACTGCGGATCTGTTACCAAATGACTCACGCGATTTCCACTATCTTGGGCACTTCACACTGCCAAAGGGCGCTTGCTGCAGCAAACCTGGAACTTGCGGGATTCTTGCTCTCACGCCGTGAAGGTAGTCGTGGAACATTGCATTTTGAATGTTCTATTCAAAATAATTTTTTCAGGTACAGCAAATATAGTGACAAATGTACGAGACCCTCTTCTTAAGATGGTCAGAAAGCGCGAAGAAATGGGCAAATGAGCGTTTTTGTAAAAAGCAGCGTATGAGGCTGCTGAAAAAATCTGCCTTGAAAGGATGCACGGTACCGTCCAAAGAATTGTGGATCATTCGGGTGGTACTGGAGCCGAAACAAGAGGCCACCGTATGCGGGACGGTGATAGTGGTGAGCTGCGAGATGGTCAGACATATAAACAGATATGTTATGCGCCTTTATTTCTTGGCAAGAAAATTGGACAATGTGTGAAAAGAGAACATCATGTAACCTTTTTAAATAAGTACCAGGAGCTAGCCACAAGCATTAATTAGCATAATTCAGCAAATAAAAAACACTCTATATCTGTAAGCAGATTGCTTTCAGCTATTGAAGTAGCTGATATAAAAATAAAAGTGGAACAGCAGATTCCTCTTGATTAACCCCTCTTAGAAGATGTGCGCAACCAAGATCGGATTAACGGTGAAGGCATAGATGCTACGGATAATAAACATCATGTAATGAAACCATTTGAACCACATCAGGACATTAATAACGATGGTGGGAACAGCAAAATACCAGAAAAAATACAGAACCTTTAAAGGAATTCTGGTCATGCTTAACTAGAGTTGAGACATGTATGTTGTGACGTATGGCAATTTAGACGTTGCGTGGTTCCAACTGAAGAAGACAAGAATTGAAGTTGGAGAATTGACTACAGAAGAAATCGCGAAATATCCAACAGCCAATACGGGACGGACCAGAAAATGTTATAGAGTATGACGTATCTAACCAAAATTTTAGCACCGTGTCAACCATGTTTTTTAAACTATTTTTTAACCGATCTGGTGTTTGCGCTCGACCTTTATGTTTACGTTTCATTTATGCACAGATTTTTAAAAATTAGTATTAAAAAATAACTTTTTACAGTCTCATTAAAGAAGGTATTAGATTTATGTAAAATTTGACCCCCCCCCCAGTTTGTGTCAAATGTCCACGTTTTGAGAACCCCTGAGTTTGAAAAGCAGGTTTCTTACGAATGTGTCTGTATGTATGTCTCTATGTGAACACGATAACTTTTGAAAAAATTAATTTATTAGATTGGTCTTTGGTACACTTATTTAGTGTCCTAAACTAAAGTTCAAGTTCATTAGCCATCCATTTTGGATGCAAATTTAAAAAGTGGGCACATTTTGAATATTTTTGAGACCACTTTTTTCACAATTCAAAAATTTCTGTACGGTTATTCATAGTATTCAAAAAATTTAACAATTAATCCTAATGAATTTCTTCGAAAAATGTTAAATTACTGGAGTTATAGCATTTTCAAAATCCAAAAAAATAAACAAAACAGAACAATTGAAGCCAAACAATGCATGATACGAAGAAAAGTCTTGAGAAGAAAAACGCTGCTTTTTGAAAGTCCTATAAGATTATTATAACAACTTTTTCAATTTTGTCAAAAAGTTGAAAATTTGATCTTACACAAAATTTTTAAGATCACATTTTTTCAAGATCTAAAAGTTCTATGCACGGTTGTTCATTGTACTTCAAAACTTAAACAATTTATCTTTTCGACTTTTTTCTAAAGAAGAAAATTATCAGAGTTAGAGCATTTTCAAAATTCATAAAAACAAACTAAAATTAACATTTTAAGACAAACAACGCATGATATGAAAAAAGTGAAGAAAAGAAAAACTTTGCTTTCTGAAAGCCCTACAGGACTATGATGGCAACTTTTTTAATTCGCTTTAAAAATTAAACATTCTAAATTCGTTTATAATGAATCTCTTTTCAATATAAGCTACGAAAAAAATGAGAAAAATCTTGTTCATCCAAAAAAGAGCTATAATTTTTGATAGGACACGTAGTTTTTGCTTTAGTCATAAAAAATAACATTCTAAATAAAAATATTAAATTTGTTTAAAAAAAGACAAAAGGTATGATCTTAAATTACCAGACAACAGTTGTTCGCCTAAAAAGATCTATAAATTTATTATTAATCATTTTTCGATAGGACGAGTAGATTTTCTTTTAATCTTAAAACATAAGATTTAAAATAAAAAAATTAATTTTTTGGAAAAAGCACAGAAAAGACGAAAGAGGACATATGCTCCTGTATAAGACTCTATATAGATTCCTGTATTAGACTCTATGCAGATGCGCAGTAGTTTTTATTTAATCGTAAAAAAAAAATATTAAAAATTATTAACAAATTTTAAAAACAAGGAAATAAGAATTAGTCTGATTCAATTTGTGTGCATATTATGAATTGTATTTCTTAAATTCTAAAAACAGTCAATCTTGGCTTAATTCAAGCTCGAAGTTTTTAAAATATCCACAAACTTTGATTGGTTAGTTGCAATGTGGGCGGGGGACCCTGAAGCATCCCCCTAGCGCTAAAGCTACAAAGCCTTTTGTGCCACACCCGTGTTTTGTCTCAAGGCAGTACTTCGAATCCAACCATCTGCGTGAAGTGTTTTTGGATCTCGGCGGCTTTTCCGTTGTTACCAACATTCTGAGATTATACCTCTTAGATGTCAGGCCTACCCATCGCACAGCAAGGGACGCCCTTCCGCGTCACAGGTAAAAAAAGTGAGCCTCGCCAACTATGCAATCCGCAAGCCTCCCTAGCAGGCTAGAGTGGAGGGGAGAGATCCCTCTGTGGTCATCAGTTAGACTCACAGATTCGAAGTACTGCGCTGGTGTGTTATGTAATTGTATGTGTGTGTATGCTCATTACTCGAAAGCCCATTTATCCTTGGTAAGGCATCAGCTTTTTCTGAGGGGACCTGCAGTTTAAGGTGGGTTCCGAACCACCGAAGCCCCGGTGAAAGTACACAGAAAAATTTCCTTTGGTACCAGCACAGGGATCGAACCCTAGTTCTCCTGTTTGGAAGCCTGGCGCGCTATCGTCTGAGCCAGCGGGACTCATTTCCAAAAACTTTTAAAATATTACAAAAACTGCGAAAAATCTAAAATGCTTAATGTTTCTTATCAGCTTCCATTCAAATGGAGAGCGCAGCGCTTCACCCGGGTAAACCGTTGAGAGATTTCTGAGGTGAAGAGTGGGGGTCACTCGACAAGTGACTATTTCATCGATTGAAAATCTAAAGATGGAAGCGAGTGAACACTAAAATTAGCGGGAAGAAGTGGTGGGAAGTCGAAAGTTTGATACGCGTCAGGAAGCCGTGCGTTGTATACGCTGTGTTGACACTAAAGTTGCTGAGTACTACAAATAAAAAGTTATGGAATATGTGCTGGAAAATTTGTGTAAACTTTTGTGCAACATAACCTCAATTATTTTTCTCCCAACATTACTCAGGAAATACCTAAATCTAAACATACACCCGACACACACACAAAGCCGTTCGATCTACAGTGTCCCTTCCACTTTATTCTAGTAAACTCCGCCCACTTCTTCACTTCACTCACCAATTCACCCGGGTAATAGCCTGGAGCGCAAGCCTGGCACAATATCGAGACTCGCCAAATCATAAATAATCTGGGTCGTTAGAACCATTTCTGTTGGTGTATTGTCTTAAAAAAATATATTTTAAAAAACTAAAAATTAAAAGACCTAAGTTGAAACTCTTGAATTTTAAACTTTTTAAATTGAGGTCTTTAAATTTTTAAATGAAACAAACCTTATATCCAAATGCTTTGTCAACTGAACACTTCGTACATTAAAAGTCAAATTATTTGTATCTCAAATAGTTAAAATATACGTTAAAAGCTTTACAATTTTAGTTCCAAACCTTGAGAGATCTAGAAGTTAAAACAAAATATATTTTTTTCAATTGAGATATATTTTTGAAGTCATTTCACAACTTGATTTTAAGGACGTTGAAGAAATTGATTTTTCTTTTTGAGCCCCAAAGAGCAGAAAATTAGGACAGAAGCATAATTTTTTGTTAAAAAAAAATGTTATATAAACTACAAAATAAAAGAAACCACAGAAAAACTGAAATTATATGCAATAAAATAATATAGTTCCAAATAATATTTTTATTTTATAATTTGAGATACTTTCTGTCAGAATAAATAATAAAAATGAATAAGAATTTAAAACAATATCGTTCTTTACGCCGCGGACATCAATCTTCAAACGCACAAGTACGACTTTCGAAGATTGGCGACCCGCAGGTAAACCTACTATTATTTTACCGAAATGCACACAGAAACACATTTAGCATAGAATGTATTTCACTGTTTCATATATGGAAAGAGCAGTGTTAAATTTAGTGACCTTCAGAGAATTGTAAAAATTACTATTTTAAATAATATTTGTACCTTGCTGATTGTACCGTAAGTAGACGTACCATATGCTACAATATGCAAATATAATTGGTACAAAATTTGGCTTTCCGTCGATTATCAGGTCCATTTTTTTTCTTTTCATAATTGGAAGTTAACAAAGCAATTGATATGGTCGCGCAATTTAACCTTCGAATAATTGAGCTCATGAGGCGTGGGAAAATACTTCTCAATTTTCCTTGACTGTACACCTAAATAAATTCGCGATGCAAAATTAAAATTGTTCTCCGATGTGTCGAAATAATTTAAATCTGATCAAACAAGAGAACTACTTGCGCATGGTGTATTAGATAAATTAAAGGAATATGGTTCACAGGTGTTCGGAAGAGAATACTAGACGTTAAAATAAGAGAATTGTATGTTTCTTGCTCTCAACTTTCAATTTGTATCCTCAGCCGTTAATTTGCATAAAATCTTATGAAATGTCAACGTAGTATTTCTGATGTTACTGCAGAGGAATCTCTATTTAAAAAATGTAACGCAACAATAACTTTCCATGAATTTGATATTCATATATTTCAACTTTTGGGGGTTCGAGTTGATTTTGTGCAACAAAAAACTTCCAGAGGGGGAGATGTTGAAAAAGTAATTTACCTTTTGTGAGTAAATATGTTTTCTACCAAAATAATTATTTAAAACCAATAATTATGTAGCAATTTCTAGTTTCTGTTCCGTGGTTCATTTATTCAAACTTATGTATAATCTCAACAAGATCCACAGTGTGACGAACAAAACTTTTTTAGGCCAAAATCTCTGGAAAGTTTAATTTTTCAATTATTTTGATGCATTGTTTTTATAATTTCAATGCTTCCAGATATTACGTGCTGCTATCACTATAAAAGATTTTAGCTGAAGAAACATTTTTTGAAAACAATGAAATCCATTAGGTTTTTATTTTACTTTTGAAACATGCAACTGTCTAAAAGATTTAGAATGGCAATCAAATATGTCTTAAATTAGTATGCGTAATATACGAAAGTAATTTTTAATCTCTTGAATTGGTAATAAATGGTAATTGATATTATATACAAATTCATGAAGAAGAGTAATTTTTTGTCATTTATGATAATTTGTTATTTTTAATACAAAGAGGCATTTTGAAAACTTCGGAATGCATAGGCTCAATTTTTAAGCAGAATAATCTGTGAATCTATTTCCAGTGACATCTTTCTGATGATGCGCTAATCTTAGGATGATGCATTAATACTTTAATAAAGAGTTTTCATGCTAAACAATCTTTTCACTAAAAATTCATTTGGCTCCCTATAACGTAAAAGATATGAATGTGTCATTCATACATTTTGCACATAGAAATTTATAACTCCCTGTCACATTTCCCAGCATACTTGGATTTAAATTTGAAGATCTTGCATTTATTCGACTTATTTCCCACAACCACCCTAATCAGACTTTCGAACTTCGAACATACGTTTTTCCGAAAAATAAAATAATTCGATTTAAAACAAGAGATCATTTCTTGAATCGCATGCCACCCGGAGAACAAATTGTATTATCAACCTTCAATGGTGACATCTGTTCAAACTTAAAAAAATCATCACGAAGATGCACGAGCATTCGTCCAATAGTTACCTCTATTTTTGGGATCTCAGGACGAATAAAAATGAACACCAATAGCGGAGTGATTAAAGGATTGGCTACAGGAGAAATCGCGGAATGTCCAGTAACCCCCGCGGGAGGGATCAGAAAGAGTTACAGTGTATAACGTCTGTAAACGGTAATTTTATCACAGTAATAATACATTTTTTTCAACCAGAGCTTTAGAGAGATCTAGTGCTTTAAGCTTCGTCATTAAGCTTTATCCGCGACTGTGTATAGAAATTTAAAAATTGAAGTTCATATACAAATGTTCTAAGAATATCTGAATGAGGCTTACTACAAATATCAAAAATTTCATATCACTGGTTATTGTGATGCGTGGAATTAAGGCAGAAAATTTTAAGAATATACGCCCTGCTTAAAATGACAGATAGGACACAAATGAGGACTGGATGGCAGTTGGTTCTTATCTGGCGCTGTTGTAATTAGACCCAGGATTTGTCCCCGGTTTATACCCGGTCCTTTATCTGTTTCTATCGGAATTGATATTCTTATCTCCGACCTCTATATGGCTCTCATCAGGAACCTTCAATATTTGTATCCGGTTTGTAGTCGAAATTGGACCTGTTTCATATCCGGCCTTTGACTGGGTTCTATCTGGTATCAGATAACATCTACCGTATTTCTATATGGGTTTTAGGTTCATGTGCTAGGTGAATCCCACCCCTGTGATTAGACAAGTAAATTTGACTTTCTTGTGTTAAATTTGAATTTGCAAATTGTAAATTTATCGATTAAAACGTCAATTAGCCAAGACTATCGTATAGGTTTTACTTCCTTTCGCTAGTGGCTGGCGCCCTAGATCCATTTAGCAATGAACCCTTGACTTTTTGTCGAGATTTAGATTGAAGACATTAAGCTATTATTAGGGACATAAGTTTGAGGCCGAAATATGCCCCTGATAAATGGCGCCCAACCCTAATCTAATCACAAATAAAAATCTTTTCTCGTTAAAAAGATGAACGCACGTTTACTGGAGGTGATTGAAACCACTAATCAGGCACATTTTTGCCGAAAATTAGCGGTTCCAATCAAAAGTTTTTTTATGAACAAAGATTTTGGTTTAATGCACGTAAAGGAATGTTTGTGATTCACTCCGAGAATGTTTCGATATTAGTTTCGGTGTGAGTTTCGAAAATTTTATAAATACATTGATCTTGTTTTTAGTATATACATGGTAGATGGAAAATTGACTGATTGTCTTGGGAAAAAAGAACAATCTTACAGATCCTGGCTGTTTGGAGCGCTGGACTCAAACAAAAAAAAAATTACAAGCAGATATTTGGCATACCCTTGTAATTTCCCAAAACTCAGAAATATTTTTTTTCGAAAACCAAGACATTTAGTCAATTGTCGCACGAATTAAGCATGCATTATTTGACTCTTGATCCAACTTTTGTTAGATGGCAACTTAATAAGATTTCAACTGAAGATTTTAAGGCATTTGAATTGAGAGGAAACCAGGCTGCTCAGAGCGCCGGTACTTATTGCATTGGGGAAATAAGTATGAATTGTAAAGATTTCAGAATTATTTATTTTTTTCCTTGGTGGTAGCTTTTTTGAGAGTTCAGTTGAAATTTTGGAAAATGTTTTAAAATTAAATTTCGATAAAAATTTTTTCTCGCTACTTTATCTCTTGCCTGTACCTGTATTCATGCAATCATGTATTACTTGCTAAGTAAGCTATATTACTGAAGTGGGTACCTATCATGAAAAACTTGGATAACGCTGAAGGATAGATTTGAAAATTAAATGACTGTTTAATCCCATTTTCCACAAACTTCAACAAAAACATAAACAATACCAGTAGTTCTGTGCCGAAAAAAGTTGTGTCGCGCAATGGCAATACGTACGCGCTCACAGTAAACCGAGGTATTTATAAAATTCGCATAGTAAAGTCACCGAACTGACTAACCTAGAAAATATATTCTGGAGTGGCCCCAAACTTGAAAGATAAATCTAGACCCTCCACGATTTTTCAGAGGATTGGATATTTAGATTAACACTTAGACCTTTCCCGATTTTTCAGAGGATTGGGAATTTAGATTGACACTCAGACCTTTCGCGATTTTTCAGAGGATTGGGAATTTTGAGTGACACTTAGACCCTTCATGATTTGTCAGGGGATTGTAAACCATAGTGACACCTAGACCTTCCGCAACATTCCGAAGGATTAGGAGAATATAGAAAGACACTGGTCTGAGACAAGTCTGATAATTTTGAGCGAGAATTGAGTTTTATTATCTGGCGTAAACTTAGGGATTTTTAATGAAACAGCATGGCCTTTTTGAACTCAATCGGAGACGTGGAAACTTACACGAAATTAAAAAGATTGATCGCGGAATTGGACAATTCAGAAATCAACGATAGTTTGCAAAAATTAAATTTGGACACTTTCGGTACTCGAAAATTGAAATGTTCACGATTACGAAGAGGGATAAAACTCCTTAAAGGCTGGCCTGCGTGAGATTTATATTATACGTCAGCAACCTCACTGACCACTAATGATGAGATGGAAATGAAAACCGATTTCGACAATTTAGCCGTGGCTCTACCTAGCAAAACACCGGTAAACGCGCCTCATACCCCAGTGACCACAACAGTAGAGACAAGCGTAACTAAAACTACTTGCGTATCAACGGTAGCAATGCCTCGTAACGAAAACTTACATAGTATAACCAATGCCACCGCCACAGGCTCCTTGAGCACAGTCTGAACACCAAGCTTTAAACCGTCCCTCTTCCCTCAGATCGACCCAGCAAACGTTTCGTTCAACTACGCTTAAATTTTCGGTCCGTCAAATACCTTTAACATACTGGACCCTGTGGTCCCTTTTCAAAATAAGGAAACAAGCGATAGTCACTTGGGACCGCTGAACCGAATTAGGCAAGACACACCTGTTACTCACAGCGGAAAGCCGGCCCTACAAAATCCAAGCGTAAAAAGAGTAGAAACACCACTCAAAATTCTTAATATTTTCGGAAAATTCAAACAGAGCCTTGAACAAAACATAAATCACGGTACAAGTCGTAAAGACTCAAGCGAAATGCATAACATATTATTGCCTAACACCACAGCTTTCGAAAACAAGACCGAAGATTTCAGGACCAATAACAACAGAAAATATAGTTTAGATCTCGACAGAAGCAAATTGAAAAGATATAACCGAACGTCTAGTAATTAAAGCCAATTTGCGGAGTTTACAGAGAAAATTCCACAAGTTGACCTTGACGTTAATAAAAGTACAAAACGTGAACCCACCCTTTCGGAAAGACCGCGAAGGAGTAACATTGGATTTAAAGATCAACGCTCTCGCGATCAGTCCACAGGCAGAGACACGGTTTATAGTAATAGATCAACTTCTATGAATAGATTCGGAAATAGGGACTTGGGAAACATCGTTTCAGGTTGGAATCTCATGTTGAATGGTAAGAGCGAACTTAGCGCAGATGTTTTTTTGACTGAAATAGAGTATCGTAGGAAGCTTACTAGGGTGTCAGATGAAGAACTACTATTAGCAATGTTGGTTTTGTTAGGCGGAATTACGTCTAATTGGTTAAAAAATCATGAGAAGGAATTCTATAGCTGGCGCAAATTTCGAAAGGAATTTAGATCTCACTTTGGTGACGATGACTTTAAACGAAGGGTGAAAGAGCAAATACAGACTAGAACACAGGGTAAAGATGAGTCCATCAATGACTACCTTACCAATGTTCAAAGTCTAATAAATCTGCCCGAGAATTCCTTCTAAAAAGAATTCGCTTACAAACCGAACGCGACCCCGAAACGATTCGAGCGACCTTTTGAAATCAGAGACACCATCAATACCCAGGGATTCCCTTTATTCCACAATTTTGTCCCAGTCCACGGTACGAGCTGACTGGGATACATCAAAGCAGCTCCAGTCCTCAGATTTCGGTGCTAAAAACGCGGTATTCCAGGTTACCTTTGATATGAAAGCATTTCAGGGACCCAACATGCCCGTTGACGAACCAGGTTTCGATACATCGTCGGTCAAAGGTAGTACCACAAGCGAATCCGGCCATATAGAAATGATTATAGAAGTTCAGATCCACGATAACCCTGAAAACAAGCCACCTTATCGCGCAAAGTCATGCGTTGGTCCAAGCCAAGTTAGACTCCAATCCCTTCCGGATGATTTAGAGGTGATCAGGACACTAACGGATAGCATATCTGAAGCCGAATTGATTAGCGGAATAGTAGAGACTACCGAAATGGCAAATAGAATACACGTATTAGCAAATATTGATTCGGTCCTTTAGGCGCAGCTCACCTTATCACCCTCTCCCTTATATGACTGATATACTAAGGCAGTCCCAGAAAGTGGGTTGTTTGAGTTCAAAAAAATGCCTTTTGCGCGCACAGGAGCTCCAGCGACCTTCCAACGGCTGACTGATAGGGTGATCACGCCGGAAATGAGGCCTAACATGTTTAGTTACCTAGATGACATCATCGTCGTCACCGAGACGTTCGATGAGCACCTGTCATGGTTGGGCAAGGTTCTTGACCGTGTTTCGTTGGCCGGACTAACGATTTATCTCTAGAAGAGTGAATTCTGCTGCTCAGAGGTTAAATATCTAAGATTTGTATTTAACAAAGATGGTCTTAAGGTCCATCCCGACAAGGTGGAGCCTATAACCTCATATCCCGCCTAAAAACCATCAAACAACTTCGTAGGTTCATGGGAATGTCCTCGTGGCTTAAAAGGTTCATTTCGGAATTCGCTACGGTTGCGAAACCGTTGACTCGACCTTTTAGGACAAACGTCAAATGGCACTGGGGTGAGGAACAGCAAGAGACTTTTGATAGCCTGAAAAGAGCTTTGACTGGTGCACCTATCCTCGCAGACCCTAGGTTTAATAGTATAGTCGATAACCCTTTCAACCTACAGACGGAGGCTAGCGCCACGGGCCTAGGTGTGGTCCTGACCCAAGTGCAGGATGAAGAAGAAAGAGTCATTGCGTTTGCCAGTAGGACTGTCTTAGCCGCGGAACAAAACTACACCGTTACTGAACGCGAATGCTTGGCCGTTGTTTGGGGAATCAAGAAATTCCGTGAAAAGCTGGATGGCTTTTACTTTAGGGTGGTCACCGACCAGAATAGCCTTCGGTGGTTGAATAACCTGAAGAACCCAACTGGTGGACTCGCGCGATGGTGTCTAGAACTACAAGGGTATAATTTCGATATCATACACCGAAAGGAGCCTTTCACTACGTCCCAGACGCATTGTCCAGATTGACTAAGGAGGACGAAACTCTAGTCTCTAGTGTAAAGGAAACTGACGATCCCTGGTACCTGTGGTCCCTACAAGCAGTACAAGATCGACCGAAAATTTTTCCTGATTGGAAAATAGAAAATAGGAAGTTGTATCGTCAGCAGCCACACGTAGTTATCGACGCCATGTTGACCGATTTGGAGGTTTGGAAATTGGTTCTCCCAATAGAGCTTCGGTCCCAGGTATTGCAAGAGACACAGGATGAACCGCAGGCAGGCCACTTGGGCAATGAAAGGACGTTCCAAAGGGTGGCTTTCTGTTACTGCTGGCCTAGCATGTTCCATGACGTGGTCCAGTATGCCCGTTTGTGTAGTCCCTGTCAAAAATGTAAAGTAGAGCAGGCTCGTCTTGTTGGCATGATAGGCCAACGAGTGGTGGAGCAGCCCTGGACAGTGGTGGCGGGGGCGTCATGGGCCCTTTTATGGGATTTGTTCACCAAGTAGATAGAGTGTGTTCCAATACAAGCGGCAAATGGTTCTACCATAAGAAAGGCGTTTGAAGATCTGGTAGTGTCCCGCTGGGGAGCACCGAAAGTGGTTTATACTGAAAATGGTACCGAGTTCATTAACAAGCTCCTAGAACAAATGTGTCGCAGCATCGGCATCATTCATACCACCACCCCGATTTATCACGCGCAAGAAAATCCCACGGAAAGGGTCAATAGGGTCCTGAAGACAATGATCGTTTCGTTTCTTCGGGACAATCACCAGGACTGGGACTTGCACTCATCGGATGTTAGATTCGCCTACAACTCTGCATTGCATGGCACCTTGAAAGGCACCCTAGCTTTTCTAAACTTTGGGCGAAATCCTCTCCCTTATCAAACCATGCGTAGGGTCACCTTCGCGACTTGGTCTGTCGAAATCTCGATAAGGCATATCAAACTCAAGGCAGATATTATAATGCGGGTAAGAGGGATCACAATTTCAGGATCGGGGACCTTGTTCTCAGGCGAAATAGAAAGTTGTCAAACAAAATCGATAAAATCGCAAGCAAGTTATTCCTTAAGTTTGAGGGCCCTTTCAAGGTTTAGTTGTCGTCTTTCCCCGATCGTTTACACACTAGTCCAGTTGGATGGCGTGGTCTCGAAACCGTCCAAGTAACTTGGCCAGACAGCTCAGACCATGTAATCCTCCGAGGAAGGATACACCTCTAAAATCGACAAGAGTCCAGGGTCCGGGCGTGCCTGTCCCCTTCCGGTTGGACCAACAATTTGATGAGAGGGCGTAGTGGCTGAAAGCGGGCGCTCCGCGTCCTAAACCCTATAGGGGCTCTTGGAAGTGCTGAAGGTGTAAGCAGGTCGGGCAGAAACAGGGAGACTGTCCCCGGAGTGACTTGCACGTCCAGTACTGCAAGGGATGTGAAGAGAAGGGGTTGACGAAGCGGACCTGCCCGACCTGCAGTGTACTCTACGAGTTGGACTTGGTTCTGATTGGCAGGGCTCAGCCAAGCCTGGATCAGGGAATCGTAAGAAGGAGGCCTATAGTGACAGCCCACTAGACCAAAATTCACCCGGCCCAAATCCGCAACGGGAGAATCACGGGAGGAGGAAACTAGTCCAACCAACTATCTTGCGTTCCCATAAGTCCTTTTGGTTTGGGACACTTATAAAACTAATTAATGTTAATTTATTTTAATTTTTCTTAAACAATTCAGTCAGTTCTTATTTATTATTTTCTTGTTAAAATTAGTTCTTTTTTGAGGAACTACCAATCCTAAAAGTAAAGACCAATGAGACCGAGAGAGAGAAGAGGAACTTAAAGGTCAGGTTGTCTCTTTCTATCACGTGGAGACACTGAATGGGTTACCGAGAGAGATGGGAGAACTCCAAGGGTTACGTTGTCTCCTTGTATCAAGCCGAGACACTGAATTGGTTATCGAAAGAAGAAAGAGGACCGGTAGCCATATTGGAACAAGGGATTCCCGCTGATTTGTGTTCACAGCATCTGAGCTTGGCGCGGAAAAGCGACGTGACCATTGGTCGACGCGGCCGAAGAGGCGCAGGTACACTTTCTGGCTGGTTCAACGTAGCGTGGTGAGAAGACACTCTCGCTCTTGAACTCGTTTCCAATTTAATTAATTTAATTAATCTCGGCAAATCACTTGGGCGGAATTTTGAAATCATGAATCATTAACACATTAAGTAATGAAGTACCGCCAAAGTTATTTGCCTCTCTAAGTGCTCTCTGTGCGGGTCGAATGTGGATAATTCGACTCATCTGGTAAAATGTCTGTGTTTCCTTAATATATATATTTTTTTGTTTATCGGCAGTCCCGAGATAGCGGGTAAATGCGTGCGTCTCGGCAGATTAAAGTCAACCGAAATACTGTACCTAACCTAAAAATCTGACACGTGTCTTTGGAAACTGTTAGTCTCCTAGTTTTTTTTCTTTCTTTTGCATTTTCTTGTTCGGGACGTAAGATTGATTGTGCCGCGGAAAGAAGTGAATTCGCATGTGATTGACAGGTTCTGAGTTATATAATAAAAGGACAAAGGGGGTCAATCACATGTTGGTGAAATGGTAAGATTGGGGCGGTCGGATCAGGGAGTTTTCTTCTTTTTTTTGTATTTCAAGGAGAGGTTTTGGGTCGAATAACGCTAAAGAATTCTGCCGTGAGGAGTGTCGCGATGCTTTTATAGTTTTATAAGAGAATCCTAGGTTTACGATTTTACTTGCTTCCCCGCTGTCGTAAAACACGCGCAATTATAAATCCTTAATTCAAACTGTGTAATTGTGTTTATATATTAAATTACAACTTTACATAGTGGCCTAATTTATTTGTGGCTAAATGAATCCCACCCCTGTGATTTGATAAGTCAATTTAATTTTTGTGTGTTAAATTTGAATGTGCAAATTGTAGATTTATTGATAAAGACGTCAATTAGCGAAGACGATCGTATAGGTTTTACTTCCTTTCGCTAGTGGCTGGTGCCCTACAACCATTTAGCAATGAACTCTTGACTTTGTATCGAGATTTACATTAAAGACATTAAGCCATAAATAGGGACCAAATTTTGAGGCCGAAGTATGCCCCTGATACCATGCAACACCAACGAAGACGCTAATCAACGAACGAATCATCTAAACAATAAAATCATATCTTTTGAAGTTATTATGAATTTACTATGAAAGTAGGAATCATTATTATATTAAGCTAGTGCGTGGTAGAGTCTGCAAAGAAATCATCGTCTGTTTTGATAGTAAGCTTGCACGAAATAACATAGTTACAATCAATAATCTGAAAAAACGGTCCTCTTTTATTAGCCATTACAAGTAAATTCATATAATTGGAAATTATTTAAGTAAAAAGAAAAGAGGGGATAAAATAAACATAAAATGTATGCGTTGAAACAACGGCATATATTTAAGAGAAACACAACAATATGGCGTTGCGTCAACACATACATTGAGCAAATAAATATACACAAATTTTATTTTAGAACACCACAGTCACATATATACATCGTTATTCTGAAAACAATATATCATATGAAGCATTCAGGCATGACTAAGAATCAGAAGTTCGATCTTAGGAACCGAAAACAAAAGTAAAATATAAATAAAACAATTAGCAATACCTCAGCATTCAAGGGTACGTAAAACATCAAATTACCCTTCCCTGTCGGCTCTCGCAGAATATAGCCACATCGAAAGAACACTTCGCTATGTGTCACATGCATATACCGTCCACATAGGTAGAAGAGATGGCTGGAGGCTTCCTGACTTGAACAAACAAAGAAAAGAAAGCGTAAACCACGCTGAAAAGATAAGAAGAAATAAAGAAACTCCAAGCAGCCTTGTCAGCTTACACCAGACACACTGGGCATGTCCTCAGCCCGTAAACACAACATAATACGCGCCTCTTGCATTAACTCAGGCGCAGACGGTGGGGCTCTAGGCCAACCCTGACCCAGCTGTCTAACCTTGCCCCTCGCTCGCCTCCTGCGAGACGTCGTAGCCATCTGCGCACGTTCTTGTGATACCGTTATCCGTGAACGCGGTTATCCCAGGACGACAAAAGGTCGCTACTTAATGGAAATGGAAAAAATTACTCACTAGAAGTAGAGGCCACAACAGCTCCCCTCCCTAAATTGAGAGACCTATCACGAATCGCCGAATAATCGCAGAAAAAAATTGTGGAAGCATCACTATCGTAATCCATTTTTGAACCAAGGCTGAAGAACATTGAGGGGAGATCTCTCTCAACCGCCAAGGTAACATCAGCATAAACTTGCTGACCCCATGAAAATCCCACTGGAGCATGCATTAACTATCAATATTAAATAAGATGAGAGTATATGAGTGCAAAAGACCAAGTACCATACCCAACTCCACAAAATATGCATAGAACACACTTACCTCCTCAGTAGAATCACGTATAGAAAAATTCAGAAACAATTCACCACTACATCGCACACGATAATCTCTGTGAACACGAGTCAACATACCGTGAACAATTAAATAAAATCACCAGCAAACAGAAACCAATCATTGAGATAAAATTTAGCTATAAAAAAAACTTAAAGAAGTCCCAAGAAATCAATAAAACCTCCGAGTAAATTAAAAATTCATCGAGGATGATGATGATTCTAAGACAAGAAGACTGTTACTTCCCCAAAATTGAAAAAGTTACTTAGCTATAAGCAACTCATTTTGATTAACTGCGTTAATAAATAATTCTTATAATAAAAGCAAACTATCATGGTAACTTATACGCATTACCGGTCTCCTCTGAGTTTGAACAAAACTATGGTAACTGTGCTACGGCCAGTAAGATAAAAACCGCATGATACATAAAGTGTTACCATGAAGTACCGATAAGTAGTATATAGAATCCATAATTATGAAAGGCCGAGAGTGAAGAGTCGCGATTGCTGACCACGATTGCTGACGATGGCATCAGTGACTCGCGCAAATTGTTTGAAACTCAACAGGGAGAGTCGTGCATAATATATAACGGCTCGTTGAAACTGAAAACAAACAGCCGATCACTGGAAGTCTCGGCAGAGAAGAAACGTCCCTGTAAATTGTCTTTTTGTTTCAATCAGTTGTACTGACAACGTCGATCAACATTAATATAGGTATTGCGTGCCAGGGGTTCTAAAAATCCTCAACGCACCTTTGAAGTTCGAATCTTTACCGTTAAAACAGTCACACTACCAAATCAAGCCACGAAATACGAACTGCCTTGACTAAGTCGTCTACTTTTAAATCACTGCAAAATAGTTAACTTGTCGCCAAGTTTTGAACTAAAGTCCCCTTGGCTGAGACCTTCGGTCGTTGTAGATCATTTACGAATTAATTTTTTACGTAGAATCCGAATCCGGAATCAGAATTGGCCTATCACGTAAGGATTTTAAGATATTTGAGGTTATGTACAAAAAAATGGCGTTTTTGGCTACTTTTGAGGTTATATACAGAAGACACAACATTTTTGGGGATTTTTTCTTTAGTTGTATCATATAGTACTGCTCTTTCTATTTAATCTCAAGGCCGACGAGTTCAATTACCATTTTTCTCTACTAATATACGCTAATTTAAAATTACGAGATATGTCCCATTATGTCTTGAACATTTCCTTTAAACACCACAGGCCAACATGGTTTAGATGTTGGAAGGCGGAGGGTCATTTTTAAAGTAATTTTTTACGTATAATCCGAATCCGGGGTCAGAATTAGTCCATCACGTCAGGATTTGAGATATTTGTGGATATTGCGATCTCAAACAATTTTGTGTCTTCTGTACATGGCTTTAAAAGTAGCCAAATACGCCATTGTTTGGGTACATAACCTTAAATATCTTAAAATCAGACGTGGTGGCCCAAATCTGACCCTGGATTCGTATCCTATGTAAAAAATTACTTCGGAAATGACTCCCCACTTTCTAACAACAATACAATGTTAGCCTGTGTTATTATCATGATAAAACCGAAATAATTAAATTTAATTTTTGGTAGCTATTTGGTTACGTCGTATTCATAAAGCCGCTATCAGTGGAATTGATGGAGCAATTAAATATAAACAGAATTTCGTACGATATTAATCTCTCAAAATAATCGCAGAATAATGATAATGTTGAGGCACTATTTACTTAAACGAAAGAACGAAATATTTATTATTATCTTATTCACTACAGATTGTCCTCTAATTGGAAAAGATGAGGAGCGTTTATACTCTACCTTTATTTCTGGCATTTATTCATAATTGTATAGGTGAATATAATAATGTAATACATATACAATAATTTTTATATTTAAAACATTTTCCGGCTTTCTTAATAAAAAACTTTGATTAAATCATTTTCTATCCCAATTGCTATTATTGCAATCTCTATTTGTGTTTCTAAAATTAGTGTGAGTTTAATTTGAATATTTTTGCAAAGAATCCAGAAATGTGCGTCTCATAGAAAGTAGGGGTACGTCTGCGCATGAAACAACTTTACATATGGCTAAATGTAAAGCTCCGTATGTGTATGTTTAAATTTCGACGTGCGCCATTAAGCTGTATCCCGTGCGTTCACATGGCATCTCAGTACATTCCTAAATGTGCATATCAAAATTTAGACTCGCGCAAAAGGTATTAAACCAACCGCATGCGTATGCAGATGGTAAATTTCGAATTATCCATGATGAAATTTCTGAGAACACATATGGTACTCTCCCAACTAGATGCATGCAAATATGGTGCACTTCTGTCTATCCACGATAAGATTTAAATGTACCAATATAAAAACCTCTCAATTGTGAGAGTGAACAGTTTATATGCGATCGACAAATTTCCTAATTTATTAAGGATGTACACTACGTACAATCAATTTCAAAAGTTTAATATTTTAAAAATCATTTTCAAAATAAAAAAAAGGATCTATTATTAATTTTCGTAAATATTGATGGATGATTCTAAGCACACTTGAAAAAAAAATAATTCAGGGTAAAATTGTTTATTTGACAGAAGTTCATTAAAGGTTTAGTTTTTGCTCTCTCTTTAAGGAAAAGTTACAATTTTTGTTTAATCCTAATGATCAAGGTTCCATTTTATTATTCCAAGGATTCTCTAAATTTCTATTTGGGTTGATTTTATTAGAAAATTAATTGAGAAATCATGCAGTTATTATTGTTATAAAAACAAGAGTTTGAATTTTAATTATCACCACCTAAATAAAATTGTAGAGAATCCTTCAAAATGAGGCCATGATCATTAGCATTAAATAGAAATTGTAATTTTTCCCTAAAGAGAAAGAAAAACCTAAACCTTTAAATAACTACTGTTAAATAAGTAATTTTAGCCTGAATTATTTTTTTTCTGTTGTGCTTAGAAGCCTTCATCAAGATATACAGAATTTAGTAGATATTTTTTGTCGATTTTATAAATCATTTTAAAGATAGGCATTTTTGTAGTTGATTATACGTAGTGTATATCCTTAAGATCAAGAAATTTTCAGAATATTTGAAAAAAATGTAAAAAACTTAATGTACATCGGATAATCAGGGGACAATCGCGAAATAAGAGGTTTCAGATTCTTTTGGTTCCCTCCTTCCAAATATTCCACCGCATGTTTTTAAAAGCGCACTATTGTCTTTTCAAAAATATTTTAAATTAAATAATATTGTCGCTTTTTCAGAACTAAGTTTACACTCCGGCTATAGTCCCAATGACGATATGCCTGATACTCCCCGCCCGGGTTCTTTCCGGCCTTCTTCTTCTCGTCGCATATCTGAATCTCCTGCCAGGCCCGAGTCTCCTGTTCGTGCAAGGTGCAGGCCTTCACCTACCAGTTATTCGCTTGGAAGGTCACTTAATTGTCGAATACTGGGATATGGACTTGGGCAACTTGGACTTATTCGGCTCATTCCCCACTCTAATCCTTACCAACAGTTCGAATTTCGAAGATACACTTTTCCTCCCAATTCGCCAGTTGTGCCGCTAGAAAAAAGACACGTTTGTGGGCCCATACCATTCCTAGAACAAATTGTACTAGCATCATCTAATGGTGATGTTTTCGCAATATTGAAGACAAATGGTATTCTTGTTGGATTATATAAACCGCTTGGAAAAGGTGTCCGCGCGAAAATAAATATAGGGAGCGGTGAGGCTAAGGAGTTAAGTCGAGAAGAAATATATGCAGTTCCAGTAGGCCCCAGTCGTCCAATTCGAAATTATTTTAGCACAGTAGTTGCAAATTATGATTCTCTTCAGCTAAACGTATAATTCAATTTCAAACAATTTTAAACTTTTTGTCGATGCGTATAATCCGAATTGTAGTTAGGTAATTTCTTTTGGTATATTCTTTTCAAGATTCAAAACTGCTAAGAAAAAGCTCAAAGTTGATTCATTAAAATAATATTAATTGATAAATGAAAAGGTTATGCGGCTTTATTTTTTATCGGCTCGAAGTTTTCCTAGGATGTGTCAGTTTTTGGTAAGGATTCTCTTACAATTAATTGCCTTTTCTAGCCCTTCTTTTGTGATTTCGTAGATCTAAGTAGCTGCTTCAAAGGATTTTTTTTTACTTCTTTTTCATGAAAAAGAAAAAGGTTGTGTTAACTATTCTAAATCAAAATTTGAGTTTAATTAACCGCACCGTTCATTTTGCATATCTGCCTCCTGATAAGGAGGCAGATATATTATTAGATAACATTCTACAACTATATTGGTTAGAGTCCGTGCTAAGTTTCTACAACATTATTTATGAAATATCATGGACCAGGCATACACTTTGTTGATGGAGAAGAGAAATATAAATCAAATCAGTAGGTGGATCCAATTTAATATGCCAAATATCAGAATATTAACTAATATGATAAAGTATTCAGATTTGTCTCTAGGCGAAAAAGATTATGTTCAATTTAAATGTTCAAATGAAAAACAGATAGAATATAGTGAAAAGAGTTAAAATTAGCTTGAAAAAGTAGAATAAGAACCGAATGTGTGGTAAATTTAAAACATAAGGACCTTAAAATATTTTTTCGAGGACTCAAAATCAATGATTGTGCAAAGCATAAAAAATATTTTTTTAAAAGATGAGAGTTTGGAAGTTAACATTTCTTTTGCTGGGAAATTCAAACCCATAGTTAGCAGTAAAACGGCAGAAGAAAGTAAATGTGTGAACACTTATAATAAAAAAATCTTACAATAAACTGATATGAATGAGTGTTATTATGAAGATATATAGAATCAAATATTAATGAAAGTAGAAGAATTTCAGGAAACGAAATCAGGATGGACACTGAATGAAATTATAAACATCTTATTACATTTTATTATATATTTACCAATAAATTCAGATATATCAACTTTTGTTCATTTACCAAATTCCTTAAGGGAGTATTCTGATTTGATTGGTTGCAAAAATCGATTTTTTGTTGGATTCTTGTATATTTTATGGTTATAGAATTTATGTTACATAGTAATAAGGAGTTGGTTTTCGGGGCAGCAGTTTTTGCCTATACACTGCTTTTCTGATTCAAGTCTGGTTTCAGACTTGGCCTGAATGTCCTCGGACTTAAATCGGATTTATCTGAACCCGAACATCCAGGGCCGTCTTTCCTATTTCTGTTTGATTTTTGTCACGAGTGAAAACTATTTTTTATATACAGGGTTGACTTGCCGTTTACTTTACTGCTGAGACTTATTTAGTTATTATTTATGAATTACTATTTTTAAAACATCATTCAAACCCAATAAAAGCGTTTCTTTTCACTACGTAACCAAACAACCAGTTTCTTTCAAATTTTTTGTACCGTATTTTATGTACGCATACAACTCTACGAAATTGCGTAAAACATCTTCGAAAATTTCCGCTTATTTTCGGATTCATCGAAGAATGTAGAGGCCTTCGGGCTCTCTGTTTTCCCCTCGACCCTCAAAATTCTGGAAACTTTCACACTAGTTGTCAGGGACCTGCGTTGTGGCTCATTATTCATTTTACCACCCGGCACCAACGAGTAATTTCTAAATATAGGAAGTGTAGTATTATTAATTGAGAGATTATTAAATGTTATCTTTTCCAATTTATTCAACTATCGAGAATCAAAAATCGAAATATCTGAGGATTGTGAATGTTTTTGTTAAAGCACCCTCGGATTTAACGAACACATTCGCACCACGTATCTCGTGCTTCGCACTCGAGTTTTCCCCTTGAATTGTATATCATTTCGATAAATGTATATTATTACAATTATGAACATGCTTTTCTAATAAAGCAGACGTAGTTCCATTATCTGTCTTTTAAAAAAATGCGCATTCTTTTTGAAAAAATTCTTAAATAGAGGATTAATAAATATCAGCTATTTTTTCGATAACAATATTTGACGTAAAAAGTCGTTACTCAATTAATAATTGCAGAAAGTAATTATTAATTAAAAAAGAGAAAATTACAAAATTAAAAAAATAAACATTTTTCATATTTTTACTTTGCATCGTTTGAAGCTCCTTTTGTTGTGGTCCATTTATTTCAATCAATTTATTCTTAATTTTGACTAAAATAATGATGCTGATTGTTATTTAGTCAATAATTACTTGTACAAGATGATTAATATTCTATTTGTGCCTACTAGTTAATAGTAATATTTAGTTGAATACTAATAAATAATATTTCCATAATTACAATACTTTATTTATGAAAAACTGGGATTATGACAAAATTGACTACCATACATTCAGATATTTAAAGGACTTTCGAATTAAAAAAATTATTTGATTTTGTTTTAATACTACAATTATTTACAATAACTACAATTTTGAAGATACATTATTTCAAAATTCAATTAATTAGCAGAGCTAATGAAAATTTTAGAACACTTTCTTCAGACTTTTCCGACAATGCAGAATTACCGAATTAGAAATTTCTTGAATAATAAAATGCGAGAAATTATAAAATTACCAAAAAATAAAAATCGAAGATTGTACATTTCCCGAATAATCTAATTCTCCAACCGCATATAACATTAGAGAATTGTAAAATTTTTAAATAATAACATCCTCTTCAACAAATTTTTGAACAATTAAATTCTCGAAATAAAGATATTACAATATAGTTTTTTTTTAAATTAACATTATTCATTTTTTAAAAACACACGAATAAAATGCCTGTGTCAAAGAACTTTTTGACTGGTGTTCAAAGTGTTTAAAAATTATTATTTGAAATAAAAATAACAATAATTGAATAAAAATTGTATATAGAAATAAATTTAAAAACACGTGCGACTCGAAGGAAAAAAAAATTCTTGCCAAATTTTCTCGAAACATAATGACACTTTGCAAAAAAAACGTCGAAAGATTTAATTTAGTACTCATTTATCTCCAACCTTCTTTTTAATTTTTATTTTTATCCAAAATTCAATTTTTGAGAAAGTTGTTTGTAATTTTTTTAAATACTGTGGACATCCATAGATATTAAAAATATTTTCTCAAATAATATCAAAGGTATTAAATGGCAGAATCTCAGATATTCAAAGAATATTTTTAATAGTGCAAAAATTATCTGTAAAACATGCCATTTTCTATAAAATCTAAAAGCATTATTTATCTTAGTCTTTTCTTTTTGATATCCGAATCCTTAAGCATTTGCCTTTTTTTTTAATTATTCAATTTTCATGTGCAACGGATAACACGCTGTGCACGGATAATATGAAACAAAACCATGGCCTATAATTATATTTTTACTACTCGTTCTGCAAATATTGAACTGCCCGCGGTACAGACGTACCTAACTTTACTTGCCACATAGTATGCTATTAATTTTAAATAAATATGTATTTAAACCGTACTGTGACTTATTTATAAGTACTCATTGAGCTATTAACCTTAGGAGTTTTTCTTTAATAAAAGAAAAAAAGTAAAAATAATAGCAAAATTAATTAAATAAAGCAAAGTAAGCTAACCTGTCATATTCTTCAGCTGCTTAATAATGGCTGGGATATTTTATGGTATCAGTAAGGAGAATAATTTTCAGGGCGAATAATTTCTATTTACTAAGACAGAGCGAGATGAAACTATCTCTCGGACTTAAGGACCGAAATATGCAGAGGTATTATTGGTATTGTATTGGTAGGCAAAGGAGCACGTAGGCGCTCCTCCCCACTCCTGCTGCTCAGACTTAGAAGTTAATTGCTGATTCTTTTTCGAGCCTTTCAAAGGCGCTCAGTCATTCCCAAGGAATAGTCCCCTCGACAAGGAGCCCATTCCCTGGAAGGAGGTTGATTTCTTTTAAGTTCGACTTTAGTTTAAGGTGGGTTCCGAACGACCAGAGCCGCGGTTTGAAGTTCATCGAAAAATTTCCATTGGTACCGGCACAGAGATTGAACTGCAGTCCTCCTGATTGGAAGCCTGACGCGCCATCGCCTAAGCCACCGGGTCATATGCCAAGGTAATTTGCGAGAAGCAGCCATATTTCTCAAGGAAATATGGCGAGGAAGGTGGAATGATGAAGTAGCTGAGCGATTGCACTCGATTTAGACTTTTCCCTTGGAAAGAAACAGGTAAGTGCAGATTGACGTTGTTTGTAAAAAAGGGAGGACGGGATAAAGTGAGTAAGCCGTAAGTTGACGTAGAGGGCTGCGATGTTAACTGGTACGTTAGTGGAAGGGTGAGGGGACGGGGGCTGAGAGCGTCGAAAACCCAGTGGGACAGTTATGCTCGAAAAATACAAGTTTCTTCTATTATTATTCTCCTTACTGTCGCATCAATTAGTAAGTCACAGTTGGCGTTTCCTTTTCTGTTCACTTTTTTATACCTACATTTACCTTTTTTTACGTGCATCCTTTCATTCTCTCTCATTCGCTCCTCTAGCACCCTCCAACTCCTTCATCCACTTTTCTCCTAATCCATCTTCCCCTAGAATCTTAACCACATTTTATTGCCAGCTTCTTTTATCTTCCATTCCTCTCCTACATCCTACCATACATGCTCCCATCTTTCCTCCTCCCATTCAAATATTCTACACTTTCTGTTCTCTTCTTTTTCCCAGTACAATATCTCCCTTACCTCGTTTCCCAATCTAAATCTTGTTATTCTGGTCCACCTTCTCTCTTAACATCCCTTTCCTAAATACTTTTGCACCCCTTCTTTTTTTACCATCTTATACCATTTATTGTATTTTAATTCCTCAATCGCCGCCCATCTTTCTATTAACTGACTTTTCATCTCCCTTTCTTCCAATTCTTCATAGTTCATTCCAGTCCCGTTTTCTATTTCTCTATCATTAAAGAACTCCCTCCTTTCTTTTCCTCATCTCGTTAATTCGATCGCCCTCCCTCTCCTCTCTTCTGCTTCCATCAAACACTTTCTCTCCTACTCCCCCCCCCCCTTCCCTCCCTCAGCTTTGTCTCAAATTTCCATACCCTCTTTCCCGCTGTCAAAGTTAACTTATCCCTTTGCGTTTCTTTTCTCCCCATATATCCTGACCTCCTCTAGTCTGCCCCCAGTGTCCACCTTATATACCTTTCTTGTAAACTCTCAATATCTTTCCTTCCTTTCTATCTCTATATCTCTGCTCCATAACCTAATACCGGCCATACCAGCGTATCAAATAACCACATTCTCCTTCTTCAATTTTTTTAACCTTCTTTTTCCTATTCCCCGTATCTGTTTTATTACCCCTGTTGCTTTTTTTATCCTCGATCTTATATGAACAACACTATGTCTTCTACGTATGCCAGCGTATATATCTTTTCCTTCCCTATCCTAACTCCTCTCTAACCCTTTCTCCTCATTTCTTCTTCCAAGTCTGATATCAATTAATATCCTTGGTCTAATGAGTCAAACGCCGCCTTGAAGTCCACTAACATTGTTATCATTGCCCCTTTTTCCTTTTAATTCTCTTATTTACTAGGTAGTTCAGAACATATATGTTGTACATTACCGCCATTCTTTTTCTAAAGCCTGTCTGATTCGGTGACTCGATCTTTTTCTCTTCAACTTCTATCTTCAATCTCTCCGACAAAATAGTGACATATACTTTATACAGTGTTAGCATCAACGTCACCCCCTATAATCTTTAACCTCCTCTCCCGTGCCTTTCTTTACTATTGGTACAACTACTCCTTCTTTCTATAACTCTGGCCACCCCTCTCCTATCCATACTATATTACACATTATCTATGCCAATTCCTCTAGTTGCTCCCCTCCATATTTCCATACTTCATTTGGAATCTCATCTATACCAGGTTTACTCCTTTTTTCTTTTTCTTTCTCTATTTACTACTTTTCATACCTCTTCTTCCATCCTAGCCTTCTCCGCCTCTTCCTCAAACCTTTTATTCCCTTCCTCTTTCTTTTAATAATACAACTCAGTATACTCTCTTTTATTTCTTCTATCATTTTTCCCATTTCCTCGTTAACATTTCCCTCTCCCATTTTGATATTTCTTACTTTTTCTTTAAACTGTTCTTTTACTTCCCTTGACCAATCCCCTTTTCCTACACTTTTCACATTTGCTCCTATTTACTCATATTGTCATTGCTTTTTTGTCCCTCTAATGTCACTATTAATGGAAAGTGATCCAAATCAATATATTCACCTACCTCTAGTTTCTTGACTTTCTCTCTTATCTCATAATCCACTATCACATACTCAATTACCATTCCCCTTTCACTTCCTGACCATGTATATTCTCCTTTTTCATCCCCTTCTATGTTTCCGTTTAAGATATACCATCCCAACTCCTCCAAGCTCTTCAACAACTTTTTTCCCTTCCTATTTAGTACCTTATCTTTGGATTTTCTTCCTCTCTCTTCTGCCCATTCTCTTCCTCCTTTGTCTCCTGTTATCGCATTGAAATCCCCACCTATTATTATTGAAATCTCTTCTTTATTTTCTTCAATCATTTCTTTAATCTCATTTGCTTTTTCCTGCATATCACCGTTCAGATAAATCCCCACTACCTTGCACTTATCTTCTACCATCATTGCCTCTTCTACTACTACTCCCTCTTTTTGTTCATTCCTGTCTTTCTTATCTTTCCCTGTTATACATTCATTCCTTACTCCCAACACTATTCCCCCCATTGATCTGCCCTTTTTATTCTTTCTCTTTGCATTTTGCACTTGCCATTTGTAACCTCTTGGTAACCTTCCTCTTACTCTTGCCCATTCCTTTTCATCTAGCCACGTCTCTATCATTATGACTACATCCCATTGTGCCAAATTTCTCATAAACTCCCTATCCTTTCTCTCCAATCTTGATATATTTCAGTAACAAATCTTCCATTATTCCCTACTTTCGTTTTTCATCTTTTTTTCCTTCTTACTATTTCTTATTTTCCTATCTCCCGTTCCTCCCTTTTCTAGTTTCCCTGCACCTCTTTTCTTACTATCTGTTCCCTTTCTTCATCCCAATTCGAACATACTCCATCTATCTGAATTCTCCCATACTTAACCCATGTTCTCTTTCCCTTTTTCCTTTCCTCTTCCGCTATTTTCCTTAATTTATACTGCATCTTCTTTTCTACCCATGTTAAATCATCCTCTATACTCTCTGGACTACCATATAATGACCTTTTCTTTGTCATAACCTCCCTCTTATGTTCCCATTTCTTTCGTTTCACCAGTACCATTATCTCCCCACTTCGCACTTCCCTTCCTACATTTCGCATTTCCTCTAACTCTACCTTAGCATCAATCCTTTTTAGTACTTCGTCCACCCCTTCCTTCAGCTCCTTTACCTCTAATCTTATACCCTTTATCACTATGTTTAATTTCCTTTCTTCCCTGTCTTTCCTTTCTATTCTTTATCTAATCATGTCATTTCATTTCTACTTAACTATTTTTTAAATTTCGAGCGCTATTTCGAAAGAGGAAAATTTTACTTTAAGGTGATGTAGGTTGTAACTAGGTTTCTGCCGAAAAATATATTTATTTAAACATTCGAAGTTAGAAAATTACAAAAAATGATCGTCCTTATCATCAGCGCTCTTGGAGTTGCTAAGCTTTGACTGGTTAATAGCCTAAGAAGCATCCCTGCGTATCAACGATATGCTAAAACATTTGCAGGAAAAATACAGAAGCCGGTCGTCCTTAGTTTACTCCGTAGAGTTTTTCGGATTAGCACCCCCTCCTGCCAGAATCCTGCTGTTGTCCTTATGTCAAATTTTTAAATATACATACATATATATGTGTGTGTGCTTGTTTGTGTTTGTGTGTGTGTATAATTAGAAATTTGACATAAGGACAACCGTAGGATTCCGCCAGGAGGGGGTGCTAATCCGAAAAACTCTACGGAGTAAACCAAGGACTACCGTCTTCTGAATTTTTCCTGCAAATGTTTTAGCATATTGTTGACACGTAGGGATACTTCTTAGGCTATTAACCAGCGAAAGCTTAGCAACTCCAAGATCCCCGATGATAAGGACGATAATTTTTTTCAATTTTCTAACTTCGAATGTTTAAATAAATATACTTTTTGGAAAAAACCTATTTACAACCTACATCACCTTAAAGTAAAATTTGCCCCCTTCAAAACAGCGCTCGAAATTTGAAAATTAGTTAATTAGAAAAGAAATAACATGATTTCTTCCAAAAAATATAAAAACACGATTTCTCACGATTTTTTTTTTGTTTAAACATTTTTTTCAGCATGTTAAATTCATTTTAACCGGATGTTATATACATCAATTTCTTCGACATTCAAAAACGAAGAGAATGGTGTATATTAACATCTGATTCCGATGAAAGGGAAAGATTGTGCACAAGGAATACAAATGGGGGATATTTGTCACCCACAGGTGCCGGTGAGGGCAAACAATGTACATGATCCGTCTAGGGTTAAGATGCGTACTTTCGTTAATATGCATAACTTTTTTGTCCCGATATTAAGGTATCTGAGTTCGTTCTCCGTCCATGGAACCACTTCAAATGAATAGAGTACTACTGGGATGGCAAGCATGTACGTTGTAGATAATTTGTTTCTCGCCGACAGTTCAGAAGACCAAATCTGCCGGATGAGACGTGTGTATCTGCTGCGGAGAGTATCCACTATAGATTTTACATCCTAAATCTGCTCTGTGGCGCGACCAGGTATGTATAAGTCTCTGCAGGGCAAAGGTGTCGTATAGCACTTCTATCGACAAGCTCAGGGTCTTCAGGAATGCCTTTAAGTATTATCGCTTCAAATAAACTTTTGCACATTTGTTTAACCCACATTCCATTTCTATTTTCTTAGTGTACCATTTGACAATCCCTAGAGCTAGATGTAGTCACTCTTTGTTTTTAGCATAGACCTTAAGATGATTCATGTAAAATACATGATTGACCTTGTACTTTTGATTTGCAGGTCACACGATTTTTTCCAGATGATATAGTGAATCTGGTTTTTTGTGAAATTGTTATGAAATATTTAAAATCCGAAAATGCCCATGTACAATGGCTTCTTCCCTGCTGTTGTGCAATTCGGGTAGCAATCAAGTGCGTCATATATATACATATAAGGTGTCCTGCGTGAACTGCAGTTAATTTTGTAGAGGGTTGTGCTCAAAAAAATTAGCAAAAAAGGCCCTAACGTTTTTTTGGTCAGATGCTTTTTCTGGGCACAACAGATGTTACAAGTTACCAATATGTACGTGTGAGCATGTGTGGTTGCAAACTTTTGTTAATATGAGATCGTTGCAACAATTAGGAAAAATAAAATATGCTTAGAAGAATTCATATTAACAAAAATACAAAAAATTACAACTACGAAAAATGTATTAGTTTAAACAATTAAACTTCATGTTCGCGTTGTTTTTCGGCTAAAAAGTGCACGCAAGGAACACACCTTAACTTAAGAGAATGTAATGATAACTTTTTATTATAATAGAACATTTTTTAATCACAATACAATATTATTAAATTTTAATGACAAGTGCAATATCACACACATGTTCCTACGTACATAAAGCTTGTACCCTCTGTTGTGCCCAGAATAAGCATCGGACCAAAACAATTTTGGGGACTTTTTTGCTTATTTTTTGTGCACAGTCCCCCCACAAAATGAACTACAGTTCTCGCGTTAACTTAAAAAGGGTTAATTTAATAACCTGACTTATATTAATTTAATTTCAATAGAAAAAAGAGCTTCTTTTTGTGAAAGAATAAGATTCTCCTTACAAAACATATGTTTATTCAAATAAACCTAAGCTACCCTTGTCTAATTTTCTAATCCCTATTTTTAATCGAGAAAGAATTATAGTACAATGAGTGAACAACAAAGTATCACAGATTTTGCCTTTTAATAATCGTACAGAATAGTTTTCAATCATGTAATTATCAATCTTCGACTTACTTTCTATAAAGTTATCTAGTCTTTATTCTATCTTTTATCGATGTAAAATAATAGCAAGTATAGGATGATAAAATTATTTTTATTTTACGTAACACTTAGATTTGTGAATTATGACACGAAAGTTCATTGATACCTTTCCTTTCAGGGTAAAGGTTTGTTTAGTTAGACCACCTGTCTTTCTTTGGAAGTGGGTCAGTAGACCAGAATAATAAAGTCTTTTGTAAGGTAAGAGAAATTTCTATAACACGTGACTAAAAAGGGACTTCCCACGGACCGATAATAGTCAATTTAGTCTTGGGTTTTCTCGCCTGCGAGTCGTCAAAGATACAAATTTTAGGAAGACACTCAGGTCTTATTTATTTTCTCAAGAATATTATTCCTCGTTCTGGCCTTCACTCGACAAAATGTATTTCAAACAGGGCATAGAGCGTTTTAAGTTCCTAAATCTCTTGTACACAATTTGGTGAGTCTCTCTTTTATTGACAGATTTAGAGGATACTATTCAACTGGGATCTCTTGAAAAGAACTTTGCCGAATAAAATTGCAATCAATTGAAATTTTATTCTTTCAAACTTGCACTTTTGGACAAGTTCCAAAGTCTTTAGTCTCTGGGCTTCTCCTACTGATTCGCCTCTGCGATCTGTGCTTATCAGACACAAGGTCCAGACAAACGTTTTGCGACTGGGTTTCTCTTTTTATAGTTTCACTTTCAGTTCTCCCTTCTCGATCTTACTCAACGTCGTCGAAGAGGCAGATGCTGGAGTCTACGCAATAGAGTTTCTCCTGTGGCATGCTGCTTTTCAGAAGGATCATACAGGAGATACTACTTTTGCCTATTTTTAAGGTACTCATTGTAACTCGAGGGTTACAATATATTGAAATGAATAGACGGTTCTTCGGGCTCACTCCAAAAAAGTTGCTTCGATTCGCATTTTAAATTGCTGAAAGTATGAATTTACTTTATCACTTCAATTAAAGAAATGGTATGGTAGGGACGGAAATTGGCAATTTTTTTCATAAAAAGCAAGTCTGAACTCTCACTGCGAACTCCCTAAAGTACTTCGTTTGCAAAACCAAAAATGTTCAATAAGGCTTTTAAGGAGAAATTCTTTAATGTACTGCCTGCCTTTATGAGTGCGCATAAATTGTCTTCACACAGAATTTTTCACTAAGACGAGACTGGAAGTACAGTTAAGCAACAACAAAAAACAACCAAAAGTCATTGCACAGAAAGGAATTCGACAAGTTCGAGTTTTAGCATCAGCTAACCGCGGCCAGACCACATTCAAGTAAGCTATAGTACCAAACGTGCGAGCAGAGTTGCAGTTGAGTTTTGTGATCATGCAAACAATTAAGTATACCAGAAATTATTAATAGTCGATGCCCAAACACAAATATAATAAAAATGAATGGCTTAAAAGACATTTTATTTCCATGCAATATAACATATTTTGATGGTATAAATAATTGCGTGATAATCGTGTATAAACAATGACTTTTTTATCAAACTTACTGCGGTTAATCTTATGCTAGATATTATGTCAATAGTCTCAATTTTTATCATTAAATACCACACATAGGCAATTGTATATATAATTATTTGAGAAGAATTCGAATAACTAGCTTAGAATAATCCCTTTCGTTAAATACTACCATAAAGAAAGGTGGCCAGCGACGTCGCGTAGATGTGTAAATTTATATCTCTCTGAGAAGTCATTCATGATGTCATCACTTGAAACAATAAAATAAACACGAGCATAAGCACAAGCCGTTTGTCGCACGAAAATTATAACTCCGTGGGAAAATCGGCGTGGAGATTCCGTGCTCCCGCCTAAAGGGAGCGTTACTGCACCAATACTGTTTAGAATACAGCTGTTCTAATGTATGAACACAGCATACGCAATATGAGAGAGGATGTGCGCCAAGCTGCAAGCGACCAGCGCGCGACACACTGGGTGTTCCAGCTCTACCACGTGGGCAACCAGCTTGCCCAAACATTATTCAGTGTGGTGTGATCCTGATTTTTACCCGATTAGTTTTTTAAAAAGGATAAAAAGGTTCCAGGGAAGGGGTAACAGGTTTAACAGGTTGGTGAAAGGTTTTGGAAGACTGGGGGTAATTCTTTATGGGAGACTTTTATTAGATTTGCGCGGAGCTTCCGCTACGAGTATACATAAGTGAGTGGTACCGAGCCGGGAGGCCAGTCGGTTTATATAGATTGATGGTGACTCATCCTTGTGACGCAATTGGTGGCCCTGATCACAGTTCCACCCCTCAGATTTAAATAACGTCCTCGTTATTTTTAGTTTTAAATAATGGTGAAGAGGGTACAGCTGCGTGGTATACGACGTGGGCAGCTGTTGGTGCGGCTGGGAAGTGGAAGATGGTAGTCGGACCTCGGCTACGGTAGATAACCTTGCCGCATGGCGTGGAGAATAGAATTGTGCGGACTAGTCGGTTCAGACCACATCTCCATA
>NC_046658.1:166082434-166112149 GCF_010883055.1 Belonocnema kinseyi | reverse complement strand
ATGAATACGTGACAGTCCTGTCACGGTCGCCAAATGTGATCCTGATTTTTACCCGATTAGTTTTTTAAAAAGGATAAAAAGGTTCCAGGGAAGGGGTAACAGTTTTAACAGGTTGGTGAAACGTTTTGGAAGACTGGGGGTAATTCTTTATGGGAGACTTTTATTAGATTTGCGCAGAGCTTCCGCTACGAGTATACATAAGTGAGTGGTACCGAGCCGGGAGGCCAGTCGGTTTATATAGATTGATGGTGACTCATCCTTGTGACGCAATTGGTGGCCCTGATCACAGTGGGGTCAAATATAATTCAAAGTTCCTCGTGAATGCCCCTTCAGGGACGTGTCTGTTTTCATCTTTCTGGGTAGTGGTAAACAGACATTTTTTATCTGACGTGGTTCAATCATTTCCTAATTCAAGTCAAATGAGCGGCAGATGATCCAGTATTACTAATCTTGGGTGGACATTCAATGCATACCAAGAACTTGAACTTTCTCTTAGCTTTTCGAAAAAATAACGTATACATTTTATGTATTCCGCCTTACACATGCCACAAATTGTAACCGTCCGATCGTACTTTTACGAGACCACTTAATTCTTTTCAAGAAAAAGCATGTCCGCAATGGTTTAATGCACATCTATCTCAGGAAATGATCTATGCTGAACTTCAAAGCAGCAACAATGATTAACAACTACAAACCCCGAAAGAATTTTTAGTTAATCCAAAAGAGCCACAATCACAATACTGTAAAAAAATGAATTAATATCTTACAATAGGAACTCATGGTGCCAGAAAATGGTATGGCAAATGGATGTACAGAATCAAAGAGATTAAATTAGTAGTGGAGGATCTTCAAAAACTCTTAAAGCAGAATACCATATCCCGGTCAGCTGAAACACTTAAAAAAGAATCAAGTTGAATAACGATTCGCGAACAAAACAACTTGGAAACAGAAGCTAAAAAATAACAAAAATGTGGTAAAACAGCCAATAAAATCAAAAAGAATAATTTTCGAAGACTGGTCCCACGAGCGATGTGTTTTCCTACGAAAAAAGAAAACATTTTATACTTCCGAAGAATGCAGCGTTGAGTAGATTACAACATATAAATGTTTCTGGACCAGATTCGTGAATGAATTAGTTAAAAATTGTATTAATATTAATTAATGAGATTTGCAAAGAATTCAAGACTTTTCCAAAGAAATTAAAAGCCCTGAGAAATCTAGAAGTTTAAAATTTTTCCCAATTTAAAATTATATTTCATGTTTTTTCAGAACTTCTAAATTTTTCTAAACGATTTTAATGTTTCAAGTCTGCAAGTCTGCATTTTGATGGTATTATAATTGAAAAAGATAAAAATTCAACTCATTATTTGAAAAACTGCTAAAATCGAAATTGGACAGATTTTCTTTCTAAACATTCATAAATTTTTCGGTCAAAAAATAAATTCTGCAAAATATACCATTATGAGGCACCTGATTTCACTCCTTCTAAAATCTTATGTCTCTTTAAAAGAACACGCTTCCCCTTGTTTTCCATCGACATTTTGGTAATTCTGTTACGTAAAGCATAACCTAAACACTTAGTGACTAAAAGCGAACTGAAGCAAATGTCCTGCCACGTTTTTGTCATTGACTAAAAAGGACTTGCTTTTTTCATACACTCATGCGTTGTTGTCGAGTTGCTCCGCTGACCTCGCATCGTCACTCCCTCATCCTCTTAGATCACCTTGTCCTCTATAGAGGAAACTTTTCTTCTGAGACGACAGTGTATAACCAATTATAATTTACTTGTTTTATTAAAAATTTGAAATTCATTTTATACCTTAATCCTGTTATATAAGGATATTAATTTTTAATGGGTAAAACCACAACCGAAGGTCAAAGAAGGCTGATGAAAGAATTTGATTTTTCTTTTTGAGCCCCAAAGTGGCAAAAATGTAGACAGAAGCATAATTTCTGCTTGAAAAAAATCTAATAAATTAAAAAAAAAAAAACACAGAAAAAATGAAATTATATTAAGAAGAGTCTAGAAGATAATATTTGTATCCAATCCTGAAAATGAACTAAGTTTACTTAGTTAAAGAATCCTTTTTTTTAAAGATACTTGTTTTTTATTCAACCGAATAAATCTTTAAAGGGGGAAAAAAATTTTATATTGGAGAAAAATGCTATTTAAACCACAGAAAAACTATTTCTGTGAAACCAAGACATTTTTTGGCCTAATAAAAATTTCTTTGCATCCAGAAACCTGTTCCTTGAGTCAAAGCCAATAAATATTTTATCTGATTAAAAAAACTGACACTGCAGCCTTTGAAATGAATGAATTTAATCATGTGCGTTGAATTTTCAGCAGTTTTGTAATAAACGTTGTGTAAACGTAAAGTAATTAGCCCCCCGTAGCCTTGTAAGTTTCAGTGAAACAACGCAATATTCATGACATTCAGATCGAACCCATGAAAGAACAAAATTGTTCTCTCCAACTTTTCAAATTTCCGAAGCTATGAAGCCTTTTATATAAAATATTACACAGATGTTGATATCAGTTTGAAAACAGTGCGTAATCAAATTATTTTCGTTCCAAATGACTCTTATCAGATTAAATATCTCAGAAGGACAAAGTTCACGTCTTCAGCCTCAAAGATAACGACTATACTATAGATTCTGTACCCAAATCAAGCAGTAGAATATTCATCACCTACATTGTTAATAAAATTTCTCAGTAATACATTGATCAGTTTGTTCTCTACGTAAACAAAATGAAGATTGTCTGCAATCTGCTCTTATGCTTAGCTGCTATCCTGAGTTCTACTGGTAAATATAATAATATAATTCATGTATAATTTAGGTAAATATTTTTTAAGCTTTACGGAAATCAGATTTTTAAAATAATTTAAGAGGAGATTTTGGTCATCCGTGTCTTTTATTATTTTTCAAAGAATTTTATTCCACAGTAAAAGTAATGTGTTCCTTACAAGTTTTTACAGTGTGAAGTATAGAGGTTAACCTAATGAAAAAAAATTTCTTTGTTTTTTATTGTATGTGTTTACAAAATAGTGGCCTCAAAAATGTCCTCCTTTCCAGCATTCGCTCAAATATTCCGGGAACGGTTGTCCTGAAATCAAAAAATAAAAAATATTTATAATCTGTAGAGGTTTAGCTATCGTGTGAACTACAATCAGAATTTTGTTACGAAAAAAATGGCGGACTATTGAATTTTTCGACCGCATTCTTGCAAGTAAAATTGTTCATACCTTTGTAAAATAACAATATTTGTTTATGATCGTAGTTCACAAGATAGAGACACATTTGAAAAATAAGGTATCCAAATGTCAAGTCAATCGGTTCATCAGTTTACAAATAAATTTGTCGGAGGTGTCAAAAAATTTAGTTTCGAGAAAATCGAGTTCAAGTTTTCTTTCGTGAAATATTGAAGAAAAAAAAGTATCTTACTCATTCAGCGATTCCAGCTCCATACACGATCCCTTTCTCTTCTTCATAGTAATCGTTCTGAAGTATCCTCGCTTTCGTAAGGGCTGTTCTGTGTTCTTTGGATTCTTTAGAAGCTTGTAGTTCAGCTCTCTCAATGTGCGAGTTGTTGACCTTCGCAGCGTACAGTTTGGCTTGCGGGCCAATCCTTACTTCCATGGTAAGGAAGGAATAAGTAAAGGGTGAAGCCAGCACAATATTTCAGCGCAATGAATCAGGGTATGACTATAATTCTGATTCGATTTTTAATAATCAGAGGTAACTCAACAGTAGCTGATAATTCTATGAGAAAAAATTGAACCTTTTATTCATAGCTATTTAAAAAATCTAAATTTTAATTTTGAAAGTACAGTCGAACCTGGAGTTATTGATTCTGCGTTTGTTCTATTTTTTCATTTTAACTCGGAATAATTCTGCCAATTTCTCAAATAGTTGGTGGAGTCTAAGCTTCTGTCCTGGGAAAAGAAAAGTGTTACGTTTTATGCTAATACTGTAAGCTTAAATTTGGGGGACTTTACTTTTACCAATCCTCGTCCCTCTAAGTTTAAGACAAATCGGTTCACACTAAAATGTGCCGCATTGAAGCTGGTGACTTATTAGGAATTATGCAATAGGTATATAATTTTCTTACGCCGTCAACTGAAAGATGGAAAATTTGTTGTATGTATCTTTTGAGATTTAAAGCAAAACTGCTATTTGATACAAGTTGGTCAAATTGAGCAGATTTTCTTATAATGTTATGATTTCGTTATAAAATGAAATAAAAAGCCTCCAATTTGTAGGCTCAGATGTCAAAGGGCATAAAATCATATCAAATGTCCGATAAGTAATTCCGATGTGACAGAAGGCGAATCTTGATCTAACAAAATGTAGTTTGATGAGATTTACAGAATTACACCAAACTATCTCTTCCAGTCACCTCGTTCTCGGCCTTTCTAGGGCCCCGAAATCAGTCCAAGGCTATTTGAAGGCAACCCCCGACACTTAACCGAAAGCGAGAGTTCAGTGTAATTATGATGTACTACAATTGTTAAGAATCAGTGGCATAAATGATGTGGTTCAAAAAAACGTTATAGATGGTTCCCTAAAATATTGCGCGAATCTTGTATTCAAATATTTAGACTCATTGGATTATGAGCGAATTTTTAACAACAACAAAAATCTGACTGGAAAGTTGTTCAAAAAGGTTGTTTAATTTTTAGGATTATATATTATAGCTACCAATGCAATTATTTAGAATAAATCATCATTAAGAAATGTGGAATTATCACAAAAAGCAATGTTTCTGAAACCAGAAGGCTGCAAAGTTGAACTTTCAACTTATTTTGATGCATTTTAAAAATAATTTTAAGGCAATATATAATAACTACACAGAACTAATTTTTAATCCGTTGTATTAGAAATAAATGGTCATTGATATTATATACAAATTAACGAATACGAGTAAGTTTTTATAACTTATTATGATTATTTGTTAAAATTCATGCTTTTTACAAAAAATATGACACAAATTAATGTTTGAATAAATGTGCTTAATTTTTTTGTCTAAATAATCTAAAATATCTTTCTAGTGACTTCTTACTGATGGTGCGATAATTATGCGATGATGTATTTATACTTTTAGAAACAGTTTTCAGACCTCTTATGAAATGAAAGAATTATTCATATATTTTTCAAGTAGAAATTTATATCTTTTGAATGACACAGAAAAAAATGTGAAACTCACGCTAATATAAGGGTACCATTTACCTACAACCAAAATTAAATTTGGTAGTGCGAAAGGTAACTGGACATAAGGCATCTATGTAATTAAGCCCCTCAATTACAACATCATTTCCAACTCGTGAGTTACAATAATAAATTGTGTAGTAACTTAAAACCAAAATGTAATCCTCTAATTTCTTGTTTCAGAATTAAGTTCACAGTTCAAGGATTTCTGTGATGATGGCCCTGATCTTGGTCTTCATCACTGTGAACCTTCTTCTTCTCCTGTCAGACATTGTCCAGGCACGACTGATTCTTTTGCCAAGCCTCATTATTCTGCCAGTTCTCAATCACAAGCCGGAACAAGTGTTCGTGCCAGGTCCAGGTCCCCTACTCTCAAAAAAACTTTTCCCAGCGTGCTTGGATTTGGATTTGAAGATCTTGAATTTATTCGACTTATTCCCTACAATCATCCGAATCAGACATTCGAACTCCGAACATACGTTTTTCCTCCAGATAAACTGATTAAATTGAAAGCATCAAATAATATCCTGAATCCCATGCCAACCGGAAAACAAATTGTATTATCAACATCCAAGGGCGATGTCTGTGCAACATTACAAAAATTATCAAATAGACACACGGTTCTTCGTGGAATATTTACACCTATTTCTGGGAAACCTAAAAGGGTGAAAATAAACATGAATAGCGGCGTGGTACAGAGACTGACCACAGAAGAAATAGAGGAATGTCCGGTACCCAACCAGGAACTAGTCGCAAAGAGTTATAGAGTATTTCGTGCGTACAACACATTTCACAGTTCACTATTCAAATTTTTCAACTATGTAACCATTGAGTTTACAATGCATTATACTATAACCTTCTAGATAATAGATTTTTATTTTTAAACTGACACTATCAATTAAAAAAATTAATAATGCAGTTTGGACGACTAAAAATATCATTTTTGTTGTTTGTTCGACTTGAAATTTATTTTATTGTTGCTTAAGACTAATTTTTTTTAATTCAAATAAAGTTGGCATTCAAAGTAAATAGTGTGAGAAGATAGTTTCAATTAATAAACGGGTATCAGTTCTATAAAAATAGAAGTTCAGTACAAATTGATTTATTAAGGAAACACTTGGATGCCTATTCAGAATTCTCGCATTTTAAATTATTTTCTTTCTTTAATACCTACAATAATATATCTGGGATAAAATAAAATGACATAGGTTTTACTTTATTTTAAATAATTTTCGGTTTCGAAAACATCAAAATTCAAAATATGTGGAAAAAGTAAATGAAACACTTCAAACAACTTTATTTTAATGTGAATGAATAAAAGATTTTTTAATATTTAGAACAAAAGTTATGAACTATTTAAGAGTTTTAATAAGTATCAAGAAAATACACAAATTTTTTTTAAGCAGTTGTCGTGTTAAACATCAGGCCTGTGAAAAAACAAAGTTTCCTAATATTTTTAGAATGAGAATGATGTGTTTTTTTTTAAATTAAACATTGTGTTACTGTTTCTTATTACCAATTTATCAAAAATTATTTAATTTTATCAAAGGATACCTAATTTTTTACGAAAAGCGTTTCTTCTAACTCTACTGTTTCCATTTGTTCAAAATAAGTGAATATTCCTTAAATATATTTATTTGTTTAAAAAATGTTTTCTTAAGACTTTGAACCAGATAGAATTATAGGCGTTTATGGAATTGGGGTTGAAAATTACAACCTCATCTAATCCTGTCTTTCGTTTTTCAGGATTAAGTTCACAGTCCATGGACTTTCCTGATAGTGAACCTAATATTGGTGTTCATCACGGGGGACCTTCTTCCTCTTCGCCTGACAGACACTTTCCAGACACGACTCATTCTCTTGCGAACCCGCATTATTCTTCTAGGTCTCTACCACCTACCGAATCACCTATTCATGACAGGTCCAAGTCATCTACTCTCAGGCGAACTTTTTCAAACGTACTTGGATATAGATTTGATGATCTTGCATTTATTCGACTTATTCCTCACAATAATCCGAATCGAACATTCGAACTCCGAATATACGCTTTTCCACGAGACAAATCAATTGGATTGAAAACGAAAAATCGTGTCCTCGAACCCATGCCAACTGGAGACCAAATTGTATTATCAACGTTTAATGGCGATATATGTGCAATATTGCTAAAATCATTAAGCAGAAGGAGTCTTCGTCCAATGTTTACCTCTAATTTTGGACTCACAGAACGAGTGAAAATAAATATGAATAGCGGTGCGGTTACAGCAATGACCACAGAAGAAATCGCGGAATGTCCAGGAACCGCAGGGGACCCAATCACAAAGACTTATAGAGTATTGCGTGTGTGAACCACTACTTTATCGCAGCCTATAAAAGTTTTTCTTAAACGCGCGCATCAGACATATCTGGGGGTTTGTGCTCGATCCTTACGCTTTTCCCGCGCTTTTGCGTAGACCCTTCCAAATTTAAGTGCAAAAATAATTTTTTACATTTAGAATTACATTTGTTTACATTTCAAAAATATTCTTAAAAAAAGATATTAAGTTACTTCAAATGTCATAAATTTAATATTACTGGACATTGTGCCATTTAAAAATAAATTTGAATTAAACCGTTTTCAAGCTTTTTATTAATTATATTATAGTCTCAACTTCCATTCAAGAACAAAACGTAGAATTATTGTAGCGTGGTAAAGATGAGCGCTAGCGACTAAAAATGCAAATTGAAAATTTTAAGATGTACAATATTGTAGAGAATTATATTCAGCATCTTTTTTATCTATGCAAGAAAACCGCATTTTTTTAGTTTTTTAACCGATTGAAAATATCGAGTTGTTCTTAAAGTCAATTTTGAATTCAATTTCTGTATCCACCTTATGCTCAAATCGACACCGTTTACAGAATTTCTTTTGAAAATTCAGAAAATATGTTCCTTATAGAATGCTTGTTATGGCAGTTAAAGACCAAAAGTTTCATCTTGATTCATAAAAATATAAAAAAAATTTGTCTAAACTTTTGCATAATTTTTGCCACAAAATATTGAAGCGTTTCATTCATTGAGGGTAGTTTAAGTAAAGAGACTTGCTGGAAAGCAGTTGTTCAAAAAGTATAGAGATGTGTGCTATGAAATATTAAAGAAAATTATTGTGAAATGTGAAACAAATGTTTCACAAAATTTGCGACCAAATATTTTTCAATGAAACTGAATCTTATCAAATATAAGTATGTCAGGCGGAAAAGCTAACGCCTTTAATCTAAAAAATAACGACTATGTCATCCCTGAAAATAAATCTGTAAAATGTACATAAAATTATTTTCTATTGTTTCTACAATACAAATTCATTGCCATCGCTGTTAAATTTTTTTTCAATTTTAAAATAAATAAAAATAATGAAAAAATGATAATAATGAAAAAATTAAAAGATATAAAAAAATGGGAAAAACCGAAGCGAAAGGGACTCGAGCGCTCCTTTCTTATTAATCTAAAAAATTAGCTATCCAACCAAACAGTATCAAAAGCTTTCTCGAGGTCGATAAGACAGACAATTATCATCTGATTTTCACTTTCTTGTTTAATATAAAAGCTAATAAAATTTCAAATCAAACTGTCATGGCCTATTTTTAAATTTATGTTTATTTCTTTGTTTATACATGAATTTTTTTTAAAATTGACTTTTTAAGTATACCGGTTAAAAAAAAATGCTTTGATTCAATCAAAAATACCTAGAAAACTGAATGCAACTATCAAAAAAATATGCCCAATGGTAATTCAAATTATAAAAAATGTATTGAATTTATTATAAACAAATAAGGGAATGGTAGTATACAATATATTTTATATATATTTTAGTGTACAGATGCATTAGCCAAACACAATTTTTTTACTACATTGTTAATAAAAACAGTGGAACGTTATCGAACTTAAAAAAAAAAATTAAAAATGCGTTATTACCAATTGATTAAACAAAAACAAAAAAGTTTAATTGCTGAAAAATAGCCAAATAATGCATTTGTTAATTAAGTTTGGTTAAAAAATTATCAAATTTTATCGATTTACCACAAAACATCATTGATAAATAACTGGCTGTTAAACTTGTGAAGAAAGCGGTATTTTATTTACAAACACATAAAATTATTAATATGTTAAAACAATTGTTATTTATAATAAGTAATTGTTTGCTCTCATCAAAATGTTCTTCAAAATTTAGAAGTTAGTTATTTAGAGTTAATTGCATCGAAAAAATCAAGCATATAAAAATTTCTTTTTAATTAATAAATTGTTTACAAACTTCCATTAATTACACTAAAAATCTCTTCGTGACCATAAATGACTTAAATATATTGTGAGTCAAGTGAAGAAGAGCCACTGATCCTCACAAAACCGTTTTCATTCCGTTATTTTAAAAAATAAGGTAAGTTAAAAAACTCTGTTATCAATGTGGCGCAAAAAATTTTTTTCATGGCGCATATGTGCGCATTTGAAGATCTTCAAGGTCATCAGATATAAACATTGATTTTTTCAATTAGAGGGGGGGGGCGTGGTTAGCGCAGTGCCCCCCATGTAACACCTGATATAACTCCTGCAGTTTTTGGGGCAAAATTTTGCATAGAAAAAAAATTTGAAAATTTAATTTTTTGTACTTAAGACAAAAATAAAGTTGTGTTTCGACAAAAGGAATTTTTTTCAAATTATCGGGGATCGCTCCCCCTAAAACAATTTTTATTTTGTCTATGATAATATATACTTTCCTGGCACAAAGACAATTAGGAAGATAGTTATATAACGAAGGAAGAAAAATAGAGTCCATCCAACATAAATAAAAAAATTAAGCGGGTGTAAACCACCCCTTAATTAGGTATAAAATTTCAAAATAAGCCTAAAATCGAGCAAAAAAATTAGAAAAAATACATATTTTGCCCAAAAAATAGGATAAAGGCATTTGTATATTTTTAAGAAGAAAATAGCATTAAAGAGAGTAACTAGCCCTAAACTTTTTTTACACAAAAAATAATATAAATAATTTTAAAAAATACACAGTTTATAGACAAAAGTACAACCTTCAGGTCAAATTTACAATATTGCGAATACTAGATAGTATAGCGAAGATATATTCTTCTAACTTTGAACGATAATAATATTCGTCAAAAAAGTGTTTAAAACACTGCAAAAAATGAGTAGTTGCGACAAGAAACTCCTTATTAGTAGAGCTGATATCAGCTGCAACAACTGCTTCAATTTTAATAGTAACTAAACAGGTTTGTATGGCAACAAGTCGCCGTTAGTCCTCCTGGGAAGGTTATATTAGTGAGGATAGTAATTGTAGTCACAACAAATAAATTAGTTACATTTACCAGCAATTTTTTGTCCAACAAATTAAAGTAGTAAAGGTTACAAGTTTCGCTCCTTCGCGATATTGGCAGAACTTGAGATCTGAGCAGTGCTGCCAACATTCGCATCAAAATATTGCGTCATATTGATCATGATCGCCAATTTAATCTGAACCTTTACGTATAATGTGTAAACAGGTGGAAAATATTGAAGAACATCGTACAGATCCTTAGGGCCTCATGTACGGCCTACGCTTAGAGTACCTTTTCACGGAGGCCTGTTTTGTAATAATAGCGGAATTAATATTCTTCATCGGATTTATCTCAAGTTACTTTGTTGGTTTATGGAAAATTTGATTGATTAAGAACCTAGATGCGAACTCGATGTGCCAAATAAATTCAATGAATACCTTGAAATCTTAAGACATACCTTAAAACTAAACCAACTATGAAAATAATGCGGACAATATTTAATTATAAAGGTTAATAATGTGAAGCAATTCAGGGGTAGCTACCCTCTTCGATACTCTCTTTTTTCTTAAATTTTTCTTCAAAGTACATGAATACTATAAATACTTCACAACAAAAAACTCAGCGGACACAAAATTTGGCGACGTCTTTCCGACATCGTTACGACATCTTTACGGCAACTTTACGACATCCTATGTCGTGGTCGTTTCGCTGTCCTTACGATGTCGTAAAGACATCGTCAGATCATGCGCCTTATTTACGATATCGTAAAGACACCTTAACGACAGGGACATAGGATGTCGTAAAGTTATCGTAAAGATGTCGCAACGATGTCGTAAAGACGTCGCCAAACTTTGTGCCCACTGGGAAGCTTTAAATTCAAAGAGTCGTTTTGGAAAAGTTCAAGCGATCACAGGTACCAGAAGTTTTTGCACTTTTATCCCAATCAGTTACAATAAAATAAATTGCAGGCAGTAACCTCCTTCCACGGAATCCTTTGAATTGAAAATAGAGAAAGGTCTTCAACGAAAACGTGAAAGGCAGGGGAAATCACTCATAAAGGACTTTTTTGTTCATCTAACTGCCTGAGAATGATTTTTAGTTCTTTATTACATTCATTAATGCCACGTTTTAATGAATTTGAAATTCTTTAAATAAATGGTACGTTTCGAGCGTTTTTTGTCCAAAATGTGGTATTTCTCTACTGTGCGTCACTGAGAGTAGTCCAGGCATTACGTCGAAATAATGAGTGAAATTTCTGAAAAATTCTACCTGCAATGTTTTTACTGAAAAAGTTTCGTTATAGGGTCCTTTTTGACATATCGAAAATGCTAGAACAGATCAATTGCCAAACCGGGTTTTTTTTCAAACAGTTCCAAAAGTTACTTTTGCGTGGAAGGATAATTCCTATTGAATTTTAGAGCAAAATGTCCTACAGAAAAAAAAGGAAACCAAATGCTGAACAAATTTTGTTGAAAAAATAACCCTTTAACTTCTATTAGTTCCGAGTTATGATATATTGAAAAATTCCCATTTTTTCAGCGAACAATCTCTAAGTTTCAAAAAACACTGTGTATCTTCGCACATAATTACTGCACGGAAAAGTTTTCCACAGGTGAGTGAAACTAGACTTAATTTGCTGTAATTGCAAAAAAAAGAACAATATCCTATCTGTGAGAGTTCATGAGTTAGGATACCTCAAAGTTGACCATTTTTGCCTGTTTTTACGGACAAAAAAGTAGAATTTAGTTTTTTTTTCAAATAAATCCTGCCAAGACAATTTTTTAAGTATTTCCAAAGATGGCAAAACTGCGGCATGTCTCTCCAGAGGCATCGCGCTCTCAAGAAACATTTTTAAGTGTTTCAACAGATGGCAGAAATGCGGCAAGTCCCCCTAAGGACATCTCTCTTTCAAGAAAAATGTTTAGTACTTCCAGTGATGGCAAAACTGCGGCAAGTCTCCCAAACGGCATCCCTCCCCCAAGAAAATTTGCCAGGACTTTTAAAAATGGCGAAGTAGTTTTAGAGATGGCAAAAAAGCAGCAAATCTGCCCAAAAGCATCTCATCACAAGACAATTTTTTAAGTATTGCCAAAGATGACAATACTGCGGCAAGTGTCTTCAGTGGCATCTCTCTTTCAAGGACATTGCTTAGTACTTCTAGAGACGGCAAAACTGCGGTAAGTTTCTCCAGAGGCATCTCGCTCCCAAGAAAATTTGTTAAGAACTTCCAAAGATGGCAAAACCTCGGCAAGTCTCCCAAGCGGTATGTCTCTCCCAAGAAATTTTTTCATGTATTTCCAGAGATAAAAAAAACTTCAGGGAGGCTTGCCGCAGTTGTGCCATATTTGAAAGTACTTAACAAAGCTTTTTGAAGAGGGATATTTTAGGGAGACTTGCCGCAGTTTTGTCATATTTGGAATTGCATATCAAATTTTATTGGGAGAGAGATGTCTCTGGGAAAACAAGCTGCAGTTTTATCATCCTCAGAACTAATTAGAAAATTTTCTTGGAGAAGAGATGCCGCTGGAGAGACCTGCCGCAGCTTGACATGTTTGGAAGTACTTAACAAATTTTTTAGGGGATAAATGACTCTGGGAAGACTTGCCGCAGTTTTCCTATCTTTGAAAATGCATTTAAAATTTTCTTGGAAAAAAGATACCACTCGGAAGACTTGCCGCCCTTGTGTCATCTTTGGAAGTACATAAAAAATTGTCTTGGGAGAGAGATGCCTTTGGGGAAACCTGCGGCAGTTTTTTAAGCTTCGGAATTACTTCAGATAATATCTGGGGATAGAGATACCGCTGGGAAGTCTTGTTGCAGTTTTGAGATTCCTGAAAGTACCAAAAAATTTTCTTGGGAGAGAGATTTTTCTCGGGAGACATGCTGCAGTTTTGCCATCTTTGGACGTGCTTAACAATTTTTCTTGGGAGAGAGATGCCGCTGGGGAGACTTGCCGCAGTTACGTCGTCTTTGAATTGTCTTAACAAGAAAATCGTCAAAAGCCTCTCCTATTCGTTAAATGAAGCCTTATTTAGCTGTTTACTGCTAAACGAGAGGTAAATCACTCTAAAATCAGTAAAATCAGCGAGACAATATTTAGCGTTATATGGACGTTGTGCTCTGATTTTTTTTATATCGGTGACGCTAAAGTAACTAAGATGAAAAATCTGTCTTACGACTCTGTAAGAATAACATCAACGCAATAGGCGATCGTTATTCGTAACTCCGGAGTTACTCTACCTTTCTTGTAAGCTATAGCGATAAGCTCGTTACTTATAGCGGCTCTAGAAGCGCTTAGTCCTAACTTCTCGGGTGATTTTGTCCTTACGAGCTAAGAGCCGTCCCTTAAGGCAGACTTATAGGTTCGCTTATTCCGCAATTTTGACGCCAGTCAAATATTTGTAATAAGATAATTTCTAATAAGATAGATATTAATAATAATATTTGATCGAATAATTATTCATGTCCTATGTATAACACTAGTAATTGACTTTTAAGAGGAGTTTTTTGTCATTATTTTTTTTTATCGATTCGAATGAATTGAGTTGTGCTAAATTTTTTGACTCAGAAAGAACTTGTCTTTTAAATTCACTAAATTTCTAGAATTTCTCATCAAATCTATGTACAACTTTCAAATTTTTTATTTAAACCGTTCTTGAATTAATTTTTCTGGAATTTTTAATTTAAAACATGTTATTTTAGAATAAGAATGTAAAATATTTGTAATTTCGAGCATAAGTTTATGCAATCCAGTATGTAATATTGGTAATTTTTATTGATTTTTTTCCAAGTGAAAGTTTGGAAATTTCCGATCAATATAATTTAAAAGGAGGGCTAATATGGAAATTGCTATTTTTATTTGCAGGAATCATAATCTAGAGAAATCATTTAAATAATTTCATGAATTTATTTCAAATCATAAAATATAATATAAGGAAACTTTTCACACCGTAAGAAAATGTATTTTTATCTAATAAAACATGAAGTAAACTAGAAAAGGTACAAAGCACATGGTTTAATTAAAGTACAAAATTACACTCTCTGTACAATGAAAAATAACATTATTCAGTGTACACTCCCCTTTTCCAAGAAAACACTTATGACTTACTTTAAGTAATAAAGTATATTCTTTGTGTAATATAGAAAACAAAGCTCAGTCACTTGAATATAAAATTCAATTTTTAAACAGAACGCTTATAACTAATTTTCAGTAAAAAATTATATTCTCTGTACAATGTAAAAAACAAAGCTTATAAACAATTTTAGGTACAAAAGTATTTTATTGTATAATATAAAACGTAGAATAATCTAGAAAACGAGAATTTTGTCACTTGAAGTATTAAAAACTACTTATAACTGTAAGAACAGCAAAATATTTAAACTTTTTAAATTCTAATCTATAAGTTATGCCAAAATATCACTATAGCTCATTCCTTATCAATCTCCATACATTTGATCTGAGAGTAATACTCGACGCAGTTCTAGACGGAGCAATTAATAGTTGGCATATATTGTTCAATATTAATATATCCATGACATGGGCCTTTTGTAACAAATTCTAATGGAACTAAAAAGCTATAATCTATCAGCATTCAATTTAGGGTTTTTGCTGCAAAACAACCCACATAGAGCAGATTTTCGGACAACATATTCTTTTCCTTTTGAATCTTTTACGACTATGAAGGGGCTATTGACGTTAAACTCTAATTTTTTATTCCAATGATTTAGTAATTCTATATCTCCTGTAATTGTGGATAGCACTCTTGAATATCATTCTTTACATTACAAATTTGAAGTTTATCAGCTTATTTGATATTAAAATTTATGCCAAGTTTTAATATTTCATTACAAGCGTCTTTTTGGGCCAATTTGATAACTTTTTTAATTGTTGTGATATTTGAAAAATCACAACCGTCATCAATTGGAAGAAAAGGGATCGGTACGTTTTCATTCTGAGTTTCGTACGAAGCATTTCGATGTCGTGTACGAGGAAAATGAAGATTTTCGTCTTCGCTTCCGAAACCAAAGACAGAAATATATGCTTGCAATTGTAGTCTAAAGTGTCTATAAATGGCTTCTAAAAGAGTGCAATTAACGACGGTAGAAAAAGTGATACTCGTAGATCTCAAATTTCTAAAAAAACTTTCACACTGCTGACTACCATACTGCCACGGTATAAAATTTTCCAAAAAACCTTTTCCTTGCAGATTTAATATTGCATTTAACAACCCATGGGCATTAATTTCTGTGCACAAATATACATTAGCTGTGATACCATTATCTGTAACTGAATATTCGGATTTTTTACTGAGCCAGGCCCGCCACAGGCGTAAAAAAACGCTATACCAAATACAGTATTTTCGGCTTTGAATATTGATTTTGGTACTTAAGTATGAGTTTATTATATAATATACGACAGTAAAATACGCCTATGTACCTTCACTACCGGGGACGTGTTTTTCAAGTAATGCACGTATTCATGGATGGGAAATTTTTTCCACAGGCATGAAATTCATTTTGTCTTTTGTATTTAAATTACTTTGAGTTAGAAGGTGCTTATCTTTCGAAACACTGTCAATCAGAATTTGTGAATGTCCAGCGGTAACAATCAAATTTCCTACAGGCATAATGATGGACGGTTTCAGAAATAGCGCTATTAATTTTCAACCTAAGTGGACGGTGTCTTGGGTGCACACACATCGTGGCTTAACATTGGCATGAAATTTAGGTATATGTATATTTTTTCCCAAAACAGTAAAATCAGACTTTTTGACTCCAAGATTTGTTTTTATTCTCATGCATTTCATTAGGCAAGAAACACCGTCCGATGAAAAACCAACAACGGTGATTCCTTGCTCTTCTAGTTTTCCTATCGTGTACTCCCAACGGTTGACAACATGATTGGTATTAAATCTATTATCTGTTCCAATAACCTATTTTTTTTTAATCGACTTTAAATTTATAAATTATAGGTTCTTTTTATAAATTATGAATAAATTTTTTTTTCATTCTTCTCTTATTCAAAAGTCTGTCTCACCCACCAACCGGTAACATTTTTCCTGTCAAGCATAACCTTACAAAAGAACTGAAAAATTGATATCAATTTATAATCAAACATAAATGAAACTTACCTCAGTAAGCAATTTTATGAATATTGCAGAATAAAATAATCTAGCAAAAGTACCGATGAATTGTCATTAATGCGTTATCAAACGTGGGTTAAACTTACCTATGTAAAGCAAATCAAAGGAAGTTGCACGACAATAGAAATAGGATTGATTTCTCGATCACGCTTCTCGCAATGAATACACTGACCTGACGTGTTTCGAGTTTAGCCGACTCGTCACGAAGAGTAAGACTCCGAGAAATCCACATGCTGTAGTAAGCGATCGAATTCTATTTTTCCTTATTCGGTGCTTATCCTGTCGTTATTTCGCTTAGCGGCGTGTTGCGTGTGTCTAAATTTGTGATTTTTTTTCTTAACCTTCGATTTTGATCGATTTTCTTCGTATGTGAATGACTTCATTTCATGCAATAAGAAGCTTATGTTATACATAAGAAAAATATTTTATTGACAGTTACGCTGCTATAAGTAAAATAAAGCTGCGCTTATTTCAACACCGTCTACAGATATTTGATTTTAAAAAAATCATGATTTTAGAGTGGTTTACCCCTCGCTGCTAAACAAACAATAATATCATCCTATTAATTTAAATGGTGATGCATATATTTTAATCTTTCATAGTTTCATACAAAACATCTCCTAATAATTTTAAATCTTTCGCAGTTTTATTTGTAACAAAAGGAAGTGACAAAAAGGTATGTAAATGTGCTGAAATGATTGCACGCTTATTTTCAAAATGCTTTTTATTGTTTCCCAAATGTAACCATAATTTGCATCTGTAATTGCAGTATATTTTGATAGTTGGGAAACGTCATCGATTAAGCATGTTTTTAAATAAAACAGCTACTCATCTTTGGAAATATCTGCTCGACTTTGTACAGCCGCAGTGTAGAATGGTTTTTAGTTATTTATTACATCAGTTCATGTAATTTCCTGAAAATGGTTCTGCAGCTTACAGTTATGGTACGAAACTTTCGTCTACTGTTTTTGCCGCAAAACTACAAAAGCAATTGACAGCAGTTGTCGTATCGTACCCAAGTCCGAGGGAAAGAGTACCTTGTGTTGTAGTGCCACTCACAATTGCACTTGGCGTTAGATTTTTTTTTACATTTTTCACGAGACATTTTTCACGAGAGATCCGCCTGCGTCAAGAGTTCTCAACACAAACATACTGCGTATAGTCCCATGTTAAAGAATTTGAACTTAGCAAAGTAACGAAGTGGCGCCATCAAGTGAAGATAGAACAAATTACGTAAACAAACCGTTTCATGCAATATAAAGAAACATAAAATAGCAAATAATAAAAAATGCATTTAGTTTTTTTCATATTACATTGAATGATTTGCTTGAGGAAATTATTCTTTCCATAATTCTAACTAGAAAAAATATATTAACTGGCAATAAGCCCAACACTTAAGTACCACTCCGAACAGACCAGTCTCTTTTTCAATTTAAAAGTCAAAATAATGTAAATTTTTTCAAACAGAAAATGTAAATAATTTAGAGACGTGATTATTATAATCACTTACTCATCATTTACATGTCCACCATGCTCCTATATTCCTGATCTTACCCCTCTGCCAAACAAGCATCAACACAGACGCCACCTAGGGAAGATAGAAATCACTAAGGCTTATTCACATTTTAGCTTTAAGACTGTACCTAGTGTGTCAACACACTTACCTCGAATCGGACTCATTTTGAAGGAGAGAAGTCAGGCTATACGGCACTGTTGACAATATGTCGTAAAAGCATTTCCTACAGCCGTAAGAGCTACATTAAACTTAGTTTCTGGACGTGCCTATTATAACTAAATAAATGGAAAAATAATGAAATGTGAAAATTTTACGATCTATAATAACATATAACCATACTAATGATCAAAACAAAGTATGATTAATAACAAAGTATGATTCGCTGTGTAGGTCATAGTCCAAAACCGTGCTTTCAATATATATTTGTTTAAATATAAAAAAACATAAAAAACACATTTTCAAGGTATTTTCGGATGAACCACTTATGAAATTTATTTTTTACATCAATTTCATAAATTATTTCATTTTTAAATGCAAATTCTAATTTCAAATTACAAGGGAACGAAAAATGCATTCTTTATGTTCTTAATGATACTGCGCAAAATGCAATTTCTCTTACTTAAATCATTATTTAATTAAGGTACGCGTACACAACTCTATCATGATTTAAATTTTACATGAGAAAAACTTTATTTTTAAATACCATTAACAATTAAATTTTTACCACAAATTAGAAGTAAACAATTTTTCTATAATTTTATTACATTGCCTAAATTTAAATATTTATATGTGAAAATAGAAACTGACCACAAACGGTTAACCTTCACTTCTTTTATTACGAATTCAAACTTTATTTTACATTTAAATCCTATAATATAAGGATATTAATTTTTAAATAGTAAAACAACAACCTATGTTCAAAGAAGGCTGGTTGAGTAACTTGATTACTTTAGTCGCAAAGAGCAGAACATTTTAGCAAAAAATAACAATAAAACTTTAACGTAAATTAATGTATATTAAATATAAATATATTTTTGAAATTTATTTCCTAATTTGTCTGCAATTTAAAAAGTAAATTGATTTAAAAAGAGTTCCGTTTTTCACACTAAATAATGTATCAAAGGGATACCAAGAATAAAATGTTAAGTACCTACAACCAAGTTTAGATTCAAATAATTTAGGTACTATGATTAGTACCTAGATGAAAATTTCATGAAATCTGATAACATCGTTTTATATTATAGGTATGTTCCTCAGATTTCTAAAATTATGAAGTCTTCTTCTGGATCTAATTATAAAATATATTGTCGAAGATAACACCAGTGTCCAAGGTTGAAAATTGACTAAGTTCAATTAGTTAAATAAACCTTTTTTTAAATAATTTTTTTTGCTCAACCAAATATATCTTGAAACAGAAAAAAATAATTTTAAATAGGAAAAAATGCTATTAAAACAAAAAGACGATTTTTTTTTAAACAAATACATTTCTTTGGCTCAACAAAAATTTCTTTTAATCGAGAAACCTGGTTTAAAGATGGCAACTTTTTCTCTAAATAGGTTCTAAAAATTAGAAAAAAAAACCACGAAAGAATAAATTCGGCTCTACAACTCTCGAAATTTTCGAAGCTATAAAGTCTTAAACATACCATATTAACATGTGTGGTAACGACAGTTCAAATAAGTGTGGAACCAAATTATTTTAGTTTAAACTAACTCTTATCAACTGTAGACATCTCTGAAGGACAAAGCGGACGCCTTGAATCCAAACGATAATGACTATAGTATAGATTGTGTAACCCAATAAAGTAGTAGAATATTCATCAGCTGAATTTTTAAAGAAATTCGTTATTAATACGTTAATCAGCTCCTCCTCTACTTAGGCAAGATGAATATAGTCTGTACCCTGCTTTTATGCTTGCCCGTTATCCTGAATTATATTGGTGAATATAATAATAACATATATATATATATATTATTTAGGTAAATACAGTATTTAAGCTACAGGAACATCCGAATTTTTTAAATGATTTTAAGAGCACGAAGAAATTGGCCACGTTCTAACTGGATTAAAAACTTGCATTTTATGCTTGCGGTTAAGTATTATATTAATCAAAGTAAAACGCATTTAAACACAAACTCTGTACCATATATTCCCTGTGATCGGCACAGAATAGAAGGCTTTTTTCATTTTAAACTTAGGATCGCATTATGTAGTTTTTGACCCTGGCACAACAGTATGCTGCAATAGCGTTCAGTGTCGCAACTTAAACAAGTTCAGATACGGTGCTGACTACTCCAGTGTGTAGGCCGTTATGGGACGCTCCAGGGGTGGGGGGGGGGGTCACTAGAGCGTGAAGCCAGCACAATATTGGAGGGAACAGAATAAAAAACAAACAAATCTAAAAAACCCGGTAAATATGTTGTATTTTTACATTTCAACTCGAAATAATTCTGCCGATTCCTTAAATTTTTGGTGGAATCTACGCAGCCGGCGGAAGCAAAGAATGGTCTTACGCTTTATGCTTATGTGTAAAAACATAATTTTTAAGATCAAAACTGCTAAAAATTAAGTATTTCAGAAAAGTCAATAGCTTCAATTCGACTATATTTATTTTAACTAATCGAACGGAAAATGTTTATTGTTCAAAGAGAATTTTGCCAGGCAAGTAATCAAAGCTAATTGATGTGTATTTTTCTGGTTTTATAAATTCCATAGTGAGCGACGCAGGTTCATCGGCATTAAATTATTTTTTTTATTTTGAATGAGATTTCATGAATACACCATCGTGATTTTTCTATATTTGCTCTCAAACTTAAGCGCGCCTAGGGCCCGCGACTGTTAATTCTCGCGCTTTGCGCTCGATAATGTATTTAGCTCGTGCTACGCGCTCAGTCTTGTTTAAAAAATGCGCATTTCTTACAAGAAAATTTGTTATTAAATATTTTATTGCAACTTCTGTCCTTTTTTCATAAAATGTATTTGCTGATTTTCAATGTTATTTTTACGATTTAAACGTTACACATACGGTCTACTAGCGGTCGACACATACAACCTTACCGTCTTTTAACTTCTTGATTATATCGTTAACTACAGTGACCCAGAATTTGCTAATTAAATTTTCTACTGCATCGCGTTCTAGATCACAGCCGTGGTACCATATTGATTTAGCTCCTAATAATTTACTGAAAGACTCTCCCCTTAATTATCTAGGCCAAAGAGTCTAGTTACCACACAGTCCCACGCAACTTCGATTAATGAAGAAAGACGGTATATAGCTTTAAAAGTTCATTTTCCTGTGTTTTTGAAATTTTGTAAATGCTATAACTATGGTAATTTTTGGTGTCATGAAAACAGTCATTAGAATGAATTGAGTTTTTATCCAATATGGCTGGCTAACAAATGTTCCCTTTAGTTTAGGACACTAAAAGAGTGTACAAAAGGCTAATCTAATATAATAATTTTTTTAAAGTGATAGAGCTCCCAGACAGACATACAGACAGACATAAAGACTTACGCGAAGAAAAAAAACCGGTTTTTTGGATTCAGGGGGTCTCAAAACGTGGGGATTTGACAAAAAAGTAGGAAGTGGTGGGGTCGAATTTTACACAAATCTAATACCTTTCTGATGAGAATGTGAAAATTAATTCATTTCAATTTGCAGTAAAAAAAAATTTAATTAAATATTTTGCAAACCCACAAGCGGGACGAAAAACAAATAAAGTTACGAAAGTTGTAATCATCACCGACCGCGGTAAACTCCCGAAAACTAACGAGTCTGCAAACTCACTCACCCACGTGATCTCGGCAATGATGATCATTGGACAAGAAATTCAATCTTAGAATTTCAATCCCTAGATGTTTCCAGAGGCATCTCGAGGTGTCACTCTTGTTCGCGTATTGCGAAAAATTGTGAATAGGTTTATTCCTGTTCAGTATATCCGTGAAACTTCGGGTTAACAGTTTGAGCTAATTTAGACAAATTTTTACGTCATTTAAAAATAAATTTACGCTTTTTGCTGTTTTGCTATGTAAAAAAAAATTGAGTCCACGTGGCCTAAAGGGCTTTTGAATTATTTAACCCAGTTCCCTTCGCTCTTATTCGTTAAACAAAAAAAAGTTTTTTTAACTAAAGTCAGGGATAATTTTTATTGCAGAGGAAAATACGTATATAGAGTTTTCTTTTGTTTAGTTTTTAGTTGAATGAAAATTGTATCTAGCAAAAAAGTTAACTTATTTCGATGAGTGCAATTAATCACTACATACATACATACATATATATAGTTTGAGTTTTTCAAAAAAGTAAATAAAATATAAATAACGGTCGCTCTTTAAATACGCCAGAAAAGCAGATATAATATAGCCGTTATTTACAGTATGACAGCCCTGGGGGACCGGAGGAACCGAATGGAGCCTCTAAAAATTACCCGTAAACACCCCATTGGATCACCGTTCGGTACCTTTTTGAAAAACTCAAAAAACAGCAAAATCAACTTTTAAATTGTTGAAACTCAGATTCTACGTTCAAATTTTCATTATAAATTCACGTAGTAATCGCAATAGTTTTTCTTGCAGCGTTAAGAACTTAAAAAAATAAAATACCTGTCATTTACATGGGCCGAAGACGCCTTCAAATGCATCTTCTTTAAGTAGCAGTTAATAAGCGTTCCGTCGGTAACTTTAAGAATTTTTTCTGGATGCTAGCGCCACGCAGTGGAAACCTGAGACAACAACGCTGCGACGCAAGTGAGAGAGAATTTTATTTTTAAACTTCGCGCGCAACATACTACTTCAGCTATTATGGATGCGCTTGAAGTCACCTTCAGCAGAAGTTAATGACATTTTGTTAAATTTTTAACGCTATCAAAGAAAGTATTGCGATTACTTCGTGAGATTCTAATGGAACATTTAACGTAGAATCCGAATTTCAACAATTTAGAAGTTGATCTATGATGCTCTTTTGAGTTTTTTAAAAATGAACCGAATGGAGACCCGATGGGGTTTTTACGGTTACTTCGTAAAGGCTCCTTCCTGTTCCTTCGATCCGCCAGGGAGACATATTCGTATAAACGTGTTTATCAGATTCAGGGGGTCTCAAAACGTAGACATATGACAAAAACTGGGTGTGGGGTCAAATTTTACACAAATCAAATACCTTCCCTGACGGGAATTAAAAGAACGATCAAATAATCTCCAGGAAGCCAAATATTGGGGGAAAATGGAAGAAAAGTATAGAGGTTTATAGACAATTACCTAAAGAAGAATTTTACTTATTAGACATATAGGTATGTCAGCCCGAACACACCCCCAAGAGTCCCTGAAAACTACTCTTGAAACAAAAACTTTCAATTCTTCATGAAATTGATCATTTTTGCACGATATTCTCGTCTTGTGTTGCTTAAAATTATATAAATTCGTCTAGGGAAGTATTTGCAAACATTGGTCTATTAATTTTTAAGTATTTAAACAAATAGAATTTGTTTAAATAGTTTATTTTCCAAAATTTGATTTTGGTTTCCACAAATTATTACTGTTTGTCTAGTGGAATATATATTAACATCTTGTTGTGATGAACGTACGAAATCCAATGTGACAAACTCCGCTCTACTACGGCCACGAAGGGCAAAAAATATGACTTATTTCCATAAATATAAACAACATTCGAAAATGCTGACCGTCAAAAGTAAGCTAAATTCCTGCGTAGTAATAAATTACAACATTCAGCCGCCGCCTGACTTGGCAACAGTGATCTCTGCCAGGCAAACAAAAGTAGGGACAAGACGTCGTAAGTTTTCACATGTGCCAACCTTAAAACAAATCTAAAAGTTTGTATTGATTTGGATAAACGAACCATGGTCGTTATTCAATTTTCGGCACAAACTTGTAAAAACATTATAGCAAAGGATAATGAAAACAGAGAGGTATTAAGACTTGATAAGGGATTTTACTGGTTGTGACCCGAATATTTGGTTAACCTGAAAGCCCTTATTATCCATGCTCCCTTAGATGCCAAACTTTAAGTTTTAAATAACATAAACAGCATCCGTGCGTGTCAACAAAATGCTCAGAATTTTTACTGCAATTTAGCTAGAAGCGGGTTCAGTCTTTCAGATTAGCACCTGCCCTCGCCGAAATTTTCGCTTGTGCCTAAGACAAACTTTTAATTATATATGCATATGCAAGGGTATAGAAAATATAAACGCCGAAAGCACATGTAAAGGCTATTTAGTAAGAACACGGTGCAAAAACATGGTGAAAAAACACTGACGGAGATGGTGAGTAAAGAAATAATCCTCTAAGAATTTAGTGCAAAAGAAAAACTAGTTGGCAAATGGGAATGCAATCAGTTAAGATGCTTCGGGAATTTTAATAGTATAAGAGATGATCGACTAATGTACCTTGTGTAGGAATGTAAAGTGAATGATAGTGTGCCCAGAAGCTGAACACGAAAAGAAAGGTTAAAATATGTGAAAAGTATGGCAATACTTAATTAATAGAGTGTCATCAGAGTAAATAAATCATGAAACAAAAAAAAAACCTTATGTACTAATGGCCACGAGAGGGAAATCGCACATGATGACATTGCAACGCATTTTCCCTCCCGAGAATCGTCGGGGCGCGCCTAGAGCCACGACTGGAAGCCACAGCGTGCGAAACAGTGGTGATGGTGAACTGCGAGATGAACAGGCAGATCTCACATATCCAAAGTCTAGTCAGCAAGAAGATGTGCGACAAACTCTAGAGGTATATGGTTTTATACAGCGAAATGCAGGCTTACACGATGGCATTCTCTGCTTAAGCTGCACATGAAAAATTATCTGCTTGCACTAATCAAATAGCTGAAATGCAAAGTTTCACATATGCATTGAAATGGAACAAGAAATGCGTTAGATTAGCAGACACTCTTATACTGTGCAGGTGTGGCAAATAATAGAATGTTGAACAGCAGAACTGGGCCTACACGCGTCATCTTTGCGGCTGAAAAGAATTTAGATTTCCTATGGAAGATGAGGTTGAATAAGATTGTCATCAATGCAAGGTGCAAATTGAATCGATTGTCTCAGTATAAAAGTGGAGTTTGAACCAGAAATCTGATAAACCATGTAACTAAAATCACCCATCTTTGGTACATCGAAACTTTAACATCACCATTATTGAATGTAATTATAGATTACCAACAGCAGAAACTTGATGTCCTTACTCCTAGACAGCTTTGCGCCTGTACTAGAAAATTAGTGCAAGAAGGTATTAAAATCGAAACTTTCGGGCAGACGAAAAAAGGTTTCACCGTGAGCTAAGCATAAAGCATAATAACCAGTAAAACATGGAAGTCTTTCGATTTCAAGACATGATTAAGTATTGGTGGGGGTTTGAATAAAAATGAACAGAGGCAATTTAGGCGCTGCCTGGTTCTAGCAAGACAAGGAAAGAGCACAAAATAACCTATGAATGTACCTGAAAACATTGACAAAAATTCAGGACAGTGTTGTCACGTGTTACATCAGGACATAGTTGACTGGTGCCACTTATGTGGAGATATGAACGAATCCATCGAACACATTATTGATTATACATCAACCTAGAAAACATCGGGAAGTGAATGTTGTAAAGGTCGAACTCCAAACTACACCATGCTCTTAATTTTGTACCTGCAACTTATCTTCCTGGTGAAGGCTAGAGCAACGGCTGGACTATTCCAGACAAACCCAAATCTGTGAAAACTGCCTTACTGGGTGTCCCACTTTTTTAGCGTGGGAGAAGCATACGTATTACAATACCTATGGCAGCTGTACCAGTGAAGGTCTAATTTACTTTTCGCACTTATAATCGATACTTAGAATGCAGGAATAGCATACTGTGTCAAGAGGCAGCAATAGACCCTCTTACAACCGCCAAGTCCGGTGGCTTTAGTAAGAGAAGATCCGCAAGCGCACGAAGCGCTTCTGCTACTATTTACTAATACCAGCAGACGAGACAGTCAAGGAGTTACTGTCAAATGACACATGATATTTTTTACAAAATTTAATTTTATAACACAATGAATATTCTTCGAAAATTCAAATTTCTTTAAAAGTGTCCATGTACCAAAGGTGTTAAACGATAAAGATGTAGAGGCATTTATGGAATTGATCCCCGTAACTACAACATCATTTACAACTTGTGATGTACCAAAATAGAAGTGTGTAGTTACTTAAAACAACCATGTAATCCTGTATTTCTTGTTTCAGCATTAACTTCGCAGTCCAAGCGTTTACCTGATGAAGACCCTAATCCTGGTTTTCATCGCTGCGCACCTTCTTCTTCTAATTCTATTAGACTTTCCCTAGACGCGACTCATTCTCTTCCTAACCCTAATTTTTTTGCCAGTTCTCAGCCACCTGTCGAACTATCTGTTCGTGCTAGATCGAGGTCTCCGACTCTCAGGCAAACTTTTGCTAACGTGCTTGGATTTAGATTTGAAGATCTTGAATTTATTCGACTTGTTCCCCACAACAATCCAAATCAGATATTCGAACTCCGAAAATTCATTTTTCCTCCAGATAAACCAATTGGATTGAATAAACAAAGTCGCGCTCTGAAACCCATGCCAACCGTTGAGCAAATTGTATTATCAAAGTCTAATGGTGACGTCTGCGCAATATTGGATAAAACACCAAGCAAACACACAATTCTTCGTGCAGTATGTACACTTGTTTCTGGGCGGCCAACAAGGGCGAAAATAAACATGAATAGCCGTGCAGTTGAGGTAATGACAGAAGAAGAAATAGCGGAATGTCCAGTATCCACCCAGGAACTAGTTGCAAAGAGTTATGGAATATTACGTAAGTACACAACAATTCTTCTAACCATTAATAAATTTTAAAAAAGACGCATGCGACAGTCAGACCTAGTTCCACAAAATAACATTAAATACTACACATTTTATATCATTTGATATTGTGATATTTAAAAGAAGTGTGTTTATGCAAGTTGTTACAAACCAAGAACTTTTTCATGATTTGTATGCCAAATTAGCATAACAACCTATAAGCTATTGAATTTTATTAAGGCATAGCTCATTTTATTGGAAACAAATTCCTTAAAACTCTACCGTTTCTATTTTTTGAATCTATATAAAATTTAAATATATTTATTTGATTCCAAAATTTTTCCTTAAGTTTGGTCGAGATGAAATAATAGGCATTTATGGAACTGGGCTTCACACTGACAACCTCATTCACAACTCGTTATGTACCAACATAAGTTTGTGTAGATACTCAAAAAACCAAATGTAATCCTGTATTTCTTTTTTCAGGATTAAGTTCTCACTCCAAGGATTTATCTCGTGGTCAGTCTAATCCTGGTGTTCATCATTGTGCACCTTCTTCGTCTTCTCCTGGCAGACTTTCTCCAGACACAAACCTTTCTCTTGCGACACCTAATTATTCAGTCACGTCTTCACCACCTGTTGAACTACCTCTTGGGGACAGGTGTGGGTCTTTCATTCTCAGGCAAACTTTTCCCAGCTTATTTGGATATAGGTTTGATGATCTTAAATTTATTCGACTTATTCCTCACAACTATCCGAATCGGATATTCGAACTCCGAATATACGCCTTTCCTTCAGATAATCAAATTGGATTGCGAACAAAAAATCGTTTCCTGAATCCCATGCCAAACGGAGAACAAATTGTATTATCGACGTCAAATGGCGACGTTTGTGCAATATTAGGAAAATCATCAAGCAGAAATCCGATTCTTCGTCCAATATTTACCTTTCTTTTGGGGAGCTCAGAACGAGTGAAAATAAACATGAATAGCGGCGAGGTTAAAGTATTGACCAAAGAAGAAAAGGCGGAATGTCAAATAACCGCCGGGGAATCAATTATAAAGAGTTATAGAGTATTACGCGTGGAAAACACAAATTTATCGCAGTATTAAAAATTTTTTGTTAAAGCGTGCGTAAGACAAATCTGGCTGTTTGAGACTTGAACATATGCTTTTCAGCGTTTATACATTGATATTTCAAAATTGATGTTTCAAAATAATTTATCACATTTAAAATTACATTTGTTTGCATTTTACAAATATTCTAAAAGAAAAGATATCAAGTTACTTAAAATATCAAAAATTTCATATTAGTGGATATTGCGCCTTTTAAAATAAGTTTCATGTCAACTGTTTTTATGTTAAGTTATAAATTATATTATAACATATATTACAAATAAAAAATTAATTTTTTATATTTTGACAAAAAAATATCCAACTAAACTTTATATTCAGTTATTCGTCAAGAAGGAAACAAATTTCTCTTTTCATGTTAACACAATTTAATTCCTGTTAGATTTACCTTTAACAATTTTTCCAACAAATACACATGTTGAAATTTTGTTGACGATTTTGTTACGTTATAAACTAAGACTTATCATAAAATACTATCAAAATTTTCAATTTGTATATAGAAAATATCAACATTAAAATAAAAAAATTTTACAACAAATTTTATTTCCAAATCTCACAATTACAATTAACAGCTTTGGACGCTGCTATCTCCAAACAAACGTTTTCGAACTTGAAAATTGGCTTTTGAAAGTTGTCTTCAAAGATTTGCGATCCTAAATTGCCTACCTGTTAATTAGGATTATGTAAATCTTGTCCAGGCGTAGAAACCTTGATACGAAAAGTGCAAAAGCTTTTTGAAAACAATTTTATAAAAAGCGTTAACTACAATGCCTGGACTTCGACACATCATGCTTCCCTAGAAACTTTTGCGATGAAAATGATTGATATTCAGGGAAACTCGCTAAACATCTGGTCGATCTTTTGAAACATGACTTTATTGCAAAAACTTGAATTTGAAATAGAGAAAAGTCCTAAACGAAAACGTGATCATTCAGAGGCAAGGAAAACTAACTCAGAAAGCACATTTGTTTGTTTGGTATTCTAAGCAACTGAGAATGCTTTTCTTAAGTTAATAGTAAAATGATAAGGCATTTAATTGTCCTAAAGAGAAAGGGAAATTTTGTCTTTTCTCAAGAAAAAACTGAATTAAACATTTTTTTGGACATTTTTTGGCTAAATTAAAAAAAATTTAATTTTTAATTTAAAGCGCATACTTCTAGCTATAGTGCCTAAAATTATCATGAAAATTCGTTTAATGGTTTTTGAAATATAGATATTTAAAGAAAAAGAGATGCCGAAATTCAACATGGCGTAACTCACGTAATTTGGAATATTTTCAAAATTCCTGTGAATCCCAAATGTTTCTTATATAAAACTATAATTTCACAAAGTTTAACTAAAGTCGAATAACCACTTGCAGATCCCAATATTCCTTACGTATACAGGCCCACATATTCTTATAGTAAATTTATTTGTGAATATTTTTTCTCCAGATAACAAAGTTATAGCTTTTTCCTCTTTAAAAAACTCCAAATCTCCGGTCGACAGAATACAAATTTATTGTTTATTTTTTTACTTTAACTCGGTATACATGATTTTGGCATTTCCTGAAAATGTTGTTGAAGTCTACTTTGCTGGCCGACGTCGGCAAAGAAGAGTCGTACGAAG
>NC_046658.1:166033150-166082334 GCF_010883055.1 Belonocnema kinseyi | reverse complement strand
TCATTTAGCCCATAGTCATAGTACGAAACTGTGGTCTATTGCTTTTGCCGCAAAAATATATAAACAATTGACAGCAGCTGTCGTATCGTACCCCAAGTCCGAGGGAAAGAATACCTTGTGTAGTAGTACCACACACACTTGCACATGGCGGGAGATTGGATCGACATTTTCCGCGAGAAATGCGCCTGAGTCAAGAGTTCTCAAAACACACACACACACACTGCGTACAGTCCTATGTCAAAGAATATGAACTTGGTAAAGTAAGAAAGTGGCGCCATCAAGTAAAGATAGAACAAACCACAGCTCTATTCTGGCAACTGGTCCACCCGGTTTCTCCACCCCGCCCCTCCACCTATACCATGAAAATTATAGTATATTTTTAAATTTAGATTTACAGGAAAAATAATGTACATAAAAAAACCTTTTTATACAATATAAAAAAAACATAAAATAGCACATGACCTAAAATGCATTTAGTTTTTTTTATATTACATGAAATGGTTTGCTTTTGAAAATTATTCTGTCCATATTTCTAAATGAAAAAAAATATAAAAACAGGCATTAAGCTTAACATATAAATATCTCTTTTAAATGTATTTCCTAATTTGTCTGCAATTAAAAAAGTAAATTGATTAAATAGGAGAAAAATTCTATTCAAACAAAAACTATTTCTTTAATGTTAATGCATTTCTTGGCATCCAGAAACCTGGTTTAAAGATGACAACTTTTTCTCTTAGTAGTTTCTAAAAATTAGAAGAAACCCACGAAAGAATAAATTCGGCTCTGCAACTCTTGGAATTTTCGAAGCTATAAAGTCCTAAACATAATATTTTAACATGAATAGTAAGGATAGCTCAAATGGAAAGGGCTGCTGGGCGCCAGGCGCACATGCACTAACGGGATACTGAAAGCGCGATCAACTAGGCGTGGGTCAGGTTGGTGCCCGAACTGGCTTCATCCCTTTAGTTAAAGTTGTTGTTTCGTAGCACAAATTAGCCATATGAGAAAAAGCCTAGGGACTAACGATATAGCCATCTTGCCCGTACATAAAGAAATTTAGCCTGTCATAAGATTGGCGTATTTTTAAATATTTTTCACGTTTTCCTGAAACAAGATTTCTGACGTCGTTTTACTGAGAAACGAACCACATAACTACTGATTGCTGGTCGGCTGTTTTCCTCATTAAGAATTGGAGAGATCGAAAGAAATATCCTTTTTCAGATATATACGCAATATTAAGCCATGTGTTACATTTATAATAGAAGTAAATTAAGGGTATCTGTTTTATCAAAAGAGTAGTTATTATCGATCAGTCTAGATGTGTACTACGGTCAAATATCTGAGGATAGAAAAAAAACATTTACGGTAAATGAGGAAGCTCTAGTCCTCTCTGGAACGAAAGTTGTCCGAATTTGGTAAAAGATAAGAAAACAAATCAAAAACAACCAGATCTGATTCGCATCTCATCTCATCTCATAGGATTTTTCCCACATGAGGATTACTGATGCAGACGAAGATGTAGCTCCGGGGCTATTAAGTTCATTTCCAAAGCCTATGGAAAATGATCCACGGTTATACCTGGTTCTGGATGCAACCAAGGTTTTCAGCCTGATTCCTGGACTATTGGAGACGGCAACGGAAAGGCGGGAACAGAGAGAAATAGGGAGTCACAATGCATTAGAAATAACAGTTGATAAAAATCCACGATTTGATTCAGGTTGGTATTTTACCCAAAAATGCACGACACGACCTTCGGACTTTTCCGGTTTTCTGCTGCACAATGATTGGTAAACTTTCAATTAAAACAATTAGTTTTCTGCAAAGAAAATAAATTTCGAATAAAATACATATATGACGTGCGCCGAAGAAAGGATGCTTAGTCTGAAAAGTGAGATTTTTCAGGACGAGCGGTTGTAGTCGACCCGATAGTCTGGACTTTCAGGAGAGAGGGAAGACTCACGAAATCTTCCCTCTCAACTTACCACTGCATTCTCACGGGGTGCGTTCCAGAGGAACATCCGGGTGCACTCGGGTGCACTCCGAGCCGTTAAACGATGTTATGTGAGTGTTGGGCTTCACTTGGGTGAACCGTTCAATGATCAATCGGGTGAAGAGTGGGGGTCACTCGACGGGTGACTATTTCACCCACTGAAATTAGGTAGGTTCCTTTTCAAAAAACTCGAGAAAACAGCAAAATCAAATTTTAATTGGTTGAAACTTGGATTTTACGTTAAAGTTCCCTATAGAAGGTTACGGCATAATCGCAATAGTTTTTTTGCAACGGTAAAAAGTTTTAAAATTATAAGACCTGTAACGCCTGTTGACTGCTAGGCTACACTTAAAACTCATCGCCTATAAGTAGCAGTCAACAGGCATTATACGTCTTGTATATTTTGTTTTACCGTTGCAAAAAAAAAACTGACTCGGAAAACCGGGAATTATAGTCCAGATTTTCAAACACCAAGAAGTATCCTAAAGTTTAGAGGAAAACGGGGAATTTTTCAGAATCATTTTTTACTTTTGTGGAAGATTTTATCTAAATTTCTCTGAAAAGTCATCCTTTTGGGTAGTAAAATCAACTATTTTGATAAACACTATTCTATTTCGAACATCTAGTTCGATATTTTAGATTAAAAATTTGAATTTTAATTTGAACATTTTTCTATAAAATTTCGCGTTCAGAATTAATCTCTTTTGTTTAAAAATTCAACTATTTTGTTGAACATCATTCTATTTTCGAAAGAAACTTTCATCTTTTGAATTAAAAACTCGATTTCTAATTTTTAAATATTTTCTATTAAAGTTTGTGTTCAGAATTAATCACATTTGTTGAAACACTGAACAAAGTAGTTGAATTTGTAAAAAAAAAGAGATTAATTCTTAACCCATGTAACATTATTCCCATTCGTTTGGGACAAAAGGGGGAAAATAATGCACCATTCGGCGTCCCAAGCGTAGTTCAAAAGGAAAGGAGAAGGGTAATAGTAATCAGAATGTTACTTACCGTTAGTTGGTCGCCAGACGCTTCGCTAGTCTCACTCCAAAATAAATGAAAATAAGGAAATATCAATAAAAAATTTAAGTTAAAAATTCCCAAGCTCTTATGTAAAAGTCTTCTAATCAGCGGTAGAGGGATAAGGGGGGGGGGGGCGAGAAAAGCTACAGACATATTTTTAGAGAAAATAAAGCACTTGAACCTCAATTTATTTGGTTAGAATGATTTAAGAGAAAATAAGATAAATCAGAAGAGTCATAATCAACCACGTAGATTAAATACAAAGTGTGGGGTCGCGGACCCAAAACCACGTTGACATGTCGACATTTGTTTCACGAGATCACACTGAGAGTCTACTATATTTCTTAACCTGCACAAGCTGGCTTAAATTCTACATTTTTTCCCACACAATCGAATCGCAATCAACAACAAAATTACTATCCTGCACAAATAAAGCTCAAAGTTCTACTTGAAATATGGCGAAAGGCCCGCGAACAAAATTTTATTTTTAGAAGAAGTCATACTACTCGAACATACCGAAACACATTATATCGAAAATAAACACACAATAGCCAACAAGAAAAATAATTATACTCTGGAGGAAGGAGAAGTAAAGACGCCTACCTGAATCACAAGGAAACCTCTGAGTCAGTCTTTGACGCCAGTCCGGTAAAATGGACTCGTCCAAGTTAGCAAATAAGATATAGGATCCTTCTCCTCTGTACCTACTGACAATACACTAACGTCGATGGTCGACACGAGACTGAGTAACGTCCTGTTGCTCTCAGATTCCCCCACTTCCATCGGTCCCACCAGAATTGCATGCCGGCCGGTGTTGCCCTCTTTGTCCTCGGATCCGGTTGCCACTTCCGTCTGCTTGCTATTGCACCCTTGAGTAGACCGGCAAGATGGCTGCGCCCATTTGTTGTGACCGGTCTAGGGCGGAGTATGGCCTTATATTTGTAGGTGCGACGGCCCGTGGAGTGTAATGTGAAGTGCAGGTGATGTAATGTTCCGCGGAAGTGTTTTTCCCTGCTGGATTTTCTTAGATCTCGAGACTCTGAGATTTCAGGATCCAGAGTAGGACTTCTGGTTTTCACTCCACTTTCTCCAGATATGCTATTTTACCTATTTCGCTAGAAAATCTTAAACTAAATATACAAATTTTCTCCAGTTTGCCTCCTAAATTTACAACGAAATAATAATTTTCCTCACGTACTGCATAACTTAAATGAACAAATCTTATTCTTTACTTATTTTCTAAGTTGAGCTCGTGCTGGCCATGGAAGTATCGTAGCCTTTTAATTTATCTTTCTCAATTACTCAGTATAGGGGGAGGATCTAGAACGAGTGGTCACCACCACGTTACACCCAGAATTTCATAGTAAAAATTTTCAAATTAAAAATCGAGCTTTTAATTCAAAGAAGAAACCTTCTGTTGAAAATGGAATAATGTTCAACAATATAGTTAAAATTTTAAACAACAAGTTAAATTGTCATCCAAAAAGCTGAATTGTATACTAAAAAAAACGGAATTTTAAATCAAATACATGAACTTTGCAAACAAGAAATTTATTTTTCCAGAAGTCTAACTTTCTAGGCAAAAAAATTAATGTTTAATCATAGTTACATTTTTCACAAAAAAGATTAATTTTCTGGTAGTTAAAAAATAATTACATTTTAAAAAATAACAAGAAAAAATGTTTTAAACCATCCTAAAATATTTAAAATCCTTTAAAATCTCTTGAAATTTTTCAAAGTTCTTAAAAATTCCTTGCAATTTTGAAAATACCCTTAAATATTTCAAATCCTTCAAAACCTCATAGTAAATTTCTGTAAACCATTAAAAATTCCTCGGAATCTTTTAAAATTCTCTCAAATCTTGGGAATCCTTTGAAATATTTTGAAATACCTACAACTTTTTTTTTAAAGATTTCAAAAGTACTTTGGAAAATTTAAAAATAACCCTTCTAAGATTAAAATTTTTTTTGAAATCTCTTGAAACTTTTTATACCTTCAGATCAAAATTCAGAAGACAGAAAAATTTTAAAACGTTAAATATTGAATTTTTGGTAGATTAGTGTTTTGAATATGAGATCAATCAGCGCTGGATTTACCAGGGGACACGGTGGTGCTAGTGCTCCAGCCCCCAGGGGGCCGAGAGGCCCCTTACACCAGAAAATTAAGTACGTTACAGCAAAATTGTGCTTTTCTCTGCTCTTAAGAGGGCACCTTTGAGGTTTAGCCCCACGCCCCGGAAAATGTTAATGCGGCGCTAGGATCAATAAAAATTCAAAGTTTTGGAAATTTAATTTGCAAAAATTTGCAATGATGAAATATGGATAATTTTTAACTCGATGGGATTCAGGTCTTCAACATTTCAATTGTATTGTATTTACCGAGATTTCAATTAAAAAAGGCCTTTTATTCGCCGAGTTATATTTTTACATTTTCCCAAGACGGAAATAATAATTTTCTCCTATTTAAATCAATAAGCTATAATTTAATTGGCATCTCTAATCATGTCTGTAGTCTCGAAAGATGTCAAATTCCGACGAAGATACAAACTAATTGTCATTGCCACAAATTGTTGCAAACACGTGTTACATCAGGACGTAGTTGACTGGTACCGTTATATGGAAATATCAACGAATCCATCGAAAACATTATTGATTATACACCAACCTAGAAAACATCGAGAAGTGAATGTTGTAAAAGTGGAACTCCAAACTACATCATGCTCTTAATTTTGTACCTAAATCATTGTAAAATATTTCAAGCACCGTCCCCTGACTTAGTCAGTGTTTATTTTCAAAAGACGGGTTCATCCTTTATTTGTTTAAAGAAGAAAATAATAAGAATAAAATACAGAAAAATATCGAGACTTATCCTTCTGGCGAAGACTAGAGCAACGGCTGGACTATTCCAGACAAACCCAAATCGGTGAAAACTGCCCTACTGCGTGTCCCAATGGTTTAGCTTGGGAAAAGCATACGTATTACAATACCTATGAAAGCTGTACCAGTGAAGGTCTAATTTATTTTTCGCACTAATAATCGATATTTAGAATGCAAGAATAGTATACTGTATCAAGAGACAGCAATGGACCCTTTTATAACCGCCAAGTCCGGTGGCTTTAATAAAAGAAGATCCGCCAGCGCGCGAAGCTCTACTGCCACTATTTACTAAAACCAGCGGACGAGACTGTCAAAGAGTTACTGTCAAATGACACATGATATTTTTAACAAAATTTAATTTTGTATAACAATGAATATTCTTTAAAAATTCAAATTGCTTTAAAAGTTTCCATGTACCAAAGGTGTTAAGCGATAAAGATTTGGAGGCATTTATGGAATGAATCCCCGCAACTAACCTCATTTACAACTCGTGATGTACCAAAATAAAAGTGTGTAGTTACTTAAAACAACCATGTAATACTGTATTTCTTGTTTCAGCATTAACTTCGCAGTCCAAGCGTTTACCTGATGAAGTCCCTAATCCTGGTTTTCATCGCTGCGTTCCTTCTTCTTCTAATTCTAGCAGACTTCGCTCAGACGCGACTCATTCTCTTGCTAACCCTTATTTTATTGGCAGTTCTCAGCCATCTGTCGAACAATCTGTTCGTGTTAGATCGAGGTCTCCGACTCTCAGGCAAACTTTTGCTAATGTCCTTGGATTTAGATTTGAAGAACTTGAATTTATTCGACTTATTCCCCACAACAATCCAAATCAGATATTCGAACTTCGGACATTCATTTTTCCTCCAGATAAACCAATTGGATTGAATAAACAAAATCGTGCTCTGAGACCCATGCCAACCGGAGAACAGATTGTATTATCAAAGTCCAATGGTGACGTCTGCGCCATATTAGATAAAACACCAAGCAAACACACAATTCTTCGTGCGGTATGTACACTTGTTTCTGGGCGGCCAACAAGGGCGAAAATAAACATGAATAGCCGCGCGGTTGAGGTAATGACAGCAGAAGAAATAGCGGAATGTCGAGTATCTACCCACGATATAGTCGCAAAGAGTTATGGAGTATTACGTGAGTCCACAACAATTGTTCTAACTATTAATAAATTAAAAAAAAGTCGCGTGCGACAGTCAGATCTGTTCTACAAAATAACATTAAACACCACACATTTCATATCATTCAAAATTTGTGATATTTAAAAGAAGTGTAATTTCAACTTTTTTATTGTTAGTTCACTTGTTAAATTTTTTAATTATGAAACCATTTAGTTTACGATGCGTAAATCTAAAATCTTGTAGATACTAAATTTCCTATTTTTAAGCGTGCAATTTCAATGAAAATTTTTTTAAAATCAGATTGAACAACATAAATGTTTTTGTTGTATTTGCGCTTGAGTTTTGTTTTATTGTAGCTCAGTACTACTCTTTTTTAAACTTAGAGAATGTTGAAACTTAATGTAACCTTTATTATCTTTATACAAGTTGTTACAAATCAAGAAGTTTTTCATAATTTGTATGTAAAATTAGCATAACAACCGATAAGCGTTCTCTACTTCCTGTTGCTTTAGCCTTAAAACTAAAAATGAAAGATTTTTACCGTAATGGGGAAACTCACCTAACGCGAATCTCATTCCCAGATTTTCTTGACAGGTGAAAAGATACTGTAAGTCATTTAGGTTCATGATAAATTTATTTCTAAATGATTCCGAACATTGTTGATGAAAAAGAAAATTCTATTTGCAAATGAGTTTTTAATATAGCGTAGCAGTTTATAAAAATATTTGAAAAAGGTTTTTTAGTAATCCCCTTGCACCCTTGTTTAGTTGTACCATGTTACCTTGAGATATTTTAAAACTCACGGAAAATAATTATTTAAATAATGTTTTTATCTCAACTAAACATTGTATTACGGTCTCTTCTTACTAATCTATTAAAAATTCTTGAATTTTATTAAGGCATAGCTTATTTTTTAAGAAAGAAATTCTTTACAACTCTTCCGTTTCTATTGAAAATTTTTTTTAAATTTAAATATATTTATTTGTTTCAAAAATGTTACCTTAAGTTTGATCGTGATGAAATCATAGGCATTTATAGAACTAGGCTTCACAATGACAACCTCATTCACAACTCGTAATGTGCCAACAAAAGTTTGTGTAGATACTCAAAAAACCAAATATAATCCTTTATTTTTTTTTTAGGATTAAGTTCGCACTCCAAGGAGTTGCCTGGTGGTCAGTCTAATTCTGGTGTTCATCGTTGTGTACCTTCTTCGTCTTCTCCTGGCAGACCTTCTCCAGACACAACCCTTTGTCTTGCCACACCTAATTATTCTGTGACGTCTTCACCACCTGCCGAACCACCTCTTGGAGACAGGTATAGGTCTTTTATTCTCAGGAAAACTTTTCCCAGCTTATTTGGATATAGGTTTGATGACCTTAAATTTATTCGACTTATTCCTCACAACTATCCGAATCGGATATTCGAACTCCGAATATACGCCTTTCCTTCAGATAGTCCAATTGGATTGCGAACAAAAAATCGTTTCCTGAATCCCATGCCAACCGGAGAACAAATTGTGTTATCAACGTCAAATGGTGATGTTTGTGCAATATTAGGAAAATCATCAAGCAGAAACGCAATTCTTCGTCCAATATTTACCTTTATTTTGGGGAGCTCAGAACGAGTGAAAATAAACATGAGTAGCGGCGAGGTTAAAGTATTGAGCAAAGAAGAAAAGGCGGAATGTCAAATAACCGCCGGGGAATCAATCATAAAGAGTTATAGAGTATTACGCGTCGAAAACACAAATTTATCGCAGTATTAAAAAATTTTTGTTAACTCGTGTGTCAGACAAATCTGGCTGTTTGAGCCCGGACCATATGCTTTTCAGCGTTTATACATTGATCTTTAAAAATTTAGGTTTAAAAATAATTTTTCATATTTACAATTGCATTTATTTGCATTTCACAAATGTTCAAAAATATATAATGAAGCTTATATATAGCTTATATATAGCTTATATACACCAATAAATCAGTAGAATATTCATTAGCTCTATTGTTATTAAATTTCTATTCAATACATTAATCAGATGATCCTCTCTCAAAAAAGATAAGGATTTCTTGTATTCTGCTCTTATGCTTAGGCTTTATCCTAAATTCTTTTGGTGAATATAATAATATAATCTATCTATAGTTTAGGTAAACATATATTTCATGCATGCATGTGAATAATATATGAAAGAACTCAAACAATTCCGATAACTGATTTTCTAAAACTACAAAAACATTAAATAAAATTTATTGTAAATTCTAGTACAAAATATTCAGACCCCTTCCCTTCCCCGTATTAACGAAGGCTTGGCTTAATTTAGCGTGAGTCTAAACCTTCGCACAATTTCTGGGAAATCCGTAAAAACAAGGACGGAAAGACTTGATGACAGTTTTAACCCCTTTGTTGGCAGACAAAAATCGACAAAAAGTTCGCAAAATCGAAGGAAAATTTTTTATCATTCATATTCAGCGAGCCCAAAAACCCCCATGTAAGACTTGAATGCTAAATCAAAGCAAGTTAAATCGAAAAAAAAGATTGACGCACTATTGCGTTAATGCTGACGAAGGGGCTAAATTTATCGTAGCAGTCAGCAGATATACATATTTTTCAAAATTTTGCATTCGGGAAAAAAGTCATTCGGCAAAGAGGCTCATTGACGGTGCCCGAAGGTTAGCTAATACGGAAATGGTTTGATAAAATTCACAGAAAATATTCTGTAAAATGCGCTACGACTTCTGTAGTTACTGAAATATAAAGATGTTTGTTTAAACAAATATAATTAATTTTTTCCTGAGGCATTGCATGAATCATGCATTCATATGCTTGAGCTCATGGGAATTCGAGTGAATATTGGACCAAAAAAAACTTTCAACTGAAGCGCTGTTCAGGAAGGTAGTTTACTTTTTCTATTAGAGTATTTTTTCAATATAAATAAGAATTTAAAATAAATCATCTTTATAAAACGAACAAGGTTTCGTTTTATTTACACTGTCCGCAATGCTCCTATATTCCTGATCTTCACCTTCTACCACACAAGCATCAACACAGACGCCACCTAGGGTAGATAGAAATCACTAAAGCTCGTTCATATTTTAGCCTTAAGACTGTACCTAGTGTCTCAACACACGTACCTCGAATTCGACTCATTTTAAAAAGGAGGAGTCAGGCCACACAGGAGTGTTGCCAGCATGTCCAAAACGCATTTCCTACATCTGTGAAAACCCCATTAAACTTACTGTCTGGACGTGCCTCATATAACTAAATGATACTAATGATCAAAAGAAAGTATGATTTGCTGTGTAGGTTACAGTCCAATACCGTGCTTTCAATATATACAGGGTGGACATGCTGGGGATTACATACATGGCGATTTAAATGCTACCCCAATTGCACAAAAGCAGGGGAGAAGCCATTACACAGGGGTATTTTCATATTTCGCGCCATTGAAATTGCATTCGGATCGGTCACTCGGCCAAGTCCGTGCATCTTCGGATCAAGTTCATCATAGTTTCCATGGTTGCGTTCGAAACTTTAAATGGATACAAGTGTCAAAACAATATAGGTTATGTTACATAGTAATTACAAATAATAAAAGTGTTTAATTATTAATAAAGTGAGACATCTAACCTGAGAAGTAAACGTCAGTTTTCTTCTGTGCTAATAATATTATGGAATGGCTGCTAACTGACAAATACTATAAAATGGTAATAATATTCTGCGATTTTAGTGGGTGAAGAGTGAATTGTGTAGAACGCTTGATTGCGACATAAAAAATATATGCTATAAATAGGCCTAGAGAAGATATTCTAGGCCAGAAATGTTATTCCAATTTTTTCAGAAACTGGAATCCAATCAGCCTCGATAATTAATTCTAATTCATTTTTATCGTATAAGTTCTTCAAAAAGATATCTAGAAGAAATTTAACTTGCCTGATTTTTAATTAATAAAATATTAAGAGATTTTTTTTGTATTTTAGAAAATGTTTTCCATGGAGCTCATCTAAAAATTTTGTTTTATCAACCACCAAAATAAATTAGAGAATCGTTAGTGTATCATAAATAAATGCAGAAGTGATATTTTGTGCCAGAATTTTTATTCCAATTGTTTCAGAAGCTTTGCAATAATTATCTATTTTATCATTTCTAAATATTAAACTAATTTATTATTGGTATCTTATCAGAAAATAAAAATCTTCTAGTGTAATTGTAATTTACTCGAAATTTTATTTCAGTGTATCTGATTGAGTTATCGTTCAAGCTCAAATTATGCAGTTAGAAATGAAGACACCAATTCTGTAAATTTTATTTCAGATGTCATCTTTTCAGTTGGATGTTGTTCTATATTTATCATTGGTATCACCTGTGAAAGAAAAACGGCGTGACAATTTTTGATAAGAAAGCTTTTCTCGTGCGATGCAGTGGAACGTCATCATATTGATAATATAGTTTTACCTATAAAAATTGTAAACCATTCTTCTATGAAGAAAGAAGTTTGATTTAAAAAAGGCGTTCTGAAAGGGAATAAGCAGCATCTTGACGATCCTTCAGGATATTTATAGTGTTAAAATGTACAAAAAATTGATCCTAATGACTGTTTCAGATAAAAATAAAATTCTCAGAGTTTATAGGATTTTCAAATTTTTTAAAATCAACCGAAATTCATAATTTTAAGCCAAAAAACACACGATATGAAAAAAAAGTCGGGAGAAAAAAGCATTGCTTTTTAAAATTCCTACAAAACTTTCATAGCATAATTACAGAACGGAAATAAAGGTCCTAGCTAGATTTAGCGTTTTATTCTAGCTTGACCCAGGCTATATCTTGATCTTTAGTCTAGAGCCTCGTTTTACCAGGCTTGGACCCGGTCAGGCCCACTACGACATCTTCATGAACAGAATGATATGCATGCGTTATTTACTGCGAAAACGGTAGAAGCTGTAACTTTTTCGTTAACAGCGAAGGATGTAGAATTCAATTTTCTATACGAATATATACCAGCTTTTAATAAATACAATTTGTTTCAGAAGTTTCTATGGCGAGAATTCTCTAAATAACGAAAAAATGATAGGTGTTTATGGTAGTATGCTCCCAAGTTATAACCTCATTTACAGCTGTGAACCTTCTTTTTCTTCATCTTCTCCTGGCAGACATTGTCCAGGCAAGATAAACAGAAACAGTGGCACGGTTGAAGAATTTGTCACAGAATATCTCACGGAATGTCTAGTATCATTAGTTTCAAAGAGTTATATAGTATAACCTGTGCAACCGCAATTCTTCATGCCGTTAATAAATGTTTTTAAGCCCAAGCGTCAGTCAGATATGAAGTTTTGCGCTTGAATTTAGTTCATATACAGATGAGAATATAAAAGTCGAAACCATTATCATTAATAATCATCAAGAAAAAAAACGTTTTTACGTCGGTTCCTGTCTGCCTGTCGTTGTCGTCGTCGTTGACGTCTGCATACCCGATAACTTGCGCAAGACTTATTGGTTGGGATTATGCTTTGGCATAGTTTTTAAGGGTGTAAAAGTAAAGATCCCGTTCGTTAACCAGCCATTTTTGCTGAAAATTCAAAAAGTTAGAGCTTTTCAACATTTTTGAGACAATTTTTTTCAATATATAAAAATTCTATCGACAGTTATAGCATTTTAAAATTCCAAAAAATCAAACGAAAATGGATATTTGGAGCCAAACAAAGCATGATATGGGAAAAGGTCAAGAAAAGAAAAATGTCACTTTTGCATGTCCCTTTACAGAATATCTTAATAACTTTTTCTATTAAAAACTGATAATCTGCCCGTATCGCGTACACGTTCTGATCGCTCGTGGCTCACTTTGCTTGAAAGTTTGAGCGCCCATTGTACTAAACAAGAAGAACATGTGGGATAAGATAGCTGCGCCTATTTTTAGGTGTGACATCGAAATTTTATATGATAAGTTACTTTTTATAGGATAAGTAGTTTTTGTTCTATTGATAAAAAACAACATTGAAAATTTAAAAAATAAAATAAAATTTGTGTGCAAAATAAGAACAAAAATTAAGTAGACGTAATAAATACAATTTTTACTTTGTTCTGCAATACTTGAATAAGCAATTCGAGGAAGAGGTACATAAAAAATGTATCATGTTTGATAGAGAAGTGTTGAGCATGATTTAGAAAAGCTGACATCATTGGAAAACATCGTGTGCAAAGCACGAGATACTTGATGGGAAAGTGTTCATTAAAGCCGAAAGAGCTTTAGCAAAAGATATTTCACATTCACAAAATTACATTTGTCGATCCGTTGACCTTTAATTTTAAAATGTCTGTGCACAAATATGGAAAAAATACAAAGACCGAGCGCACAGAGCGAGGTAAATACATCATCGAGCGAAAAATCGCGATGAGTAACAGTCGCGCGTCGGCAGCGCACAAACTGACCACCGAAGCGAGTCGCGCGTTGAATTCACTTCTCAACTTAATCAGTTATGAAACTATAAAGTTTACAATTCGTCATTCTAAATTCTTTTAGATTACAAGTTTTTCATTTTTAACAAATATTTTCAATTTAAAGAATTTAAAAAATTTTAAAGAATAATATAGGATGGATTAAAATTCAACCATTTATTCAAATAATATAAAGCAGGAGTAACGAAAATAAAATTACAAAAACTATTAATAAATAATTACAGTAAAAGTTTACAACTTTTACAAAGAATGTACTATTAATATACTACTAATAGAAATCGATTTTGGATTTTGAACATTAGACTGTAGTTCGTGAAATCTGTTACGCTTAAGACTCAAATATTCCATGTGTACTTCATTCAAATTTAAATATTTTAATTTAAAAAAAAAAACAATTTTAGAATGATTAGAAATATTTGGCTATATGTTGAAAATGGGCAATTTAAAATTAAATATTCAAAATTACCCAAATTGAAACTAAAAGCCCTTGAAAGCCGCAAAATGTTCAATTTGCAGAGTGTTCAATTTTTAATTTTAATGTTCCGATTTTATTTGATTGACTTAAAAACTTGCGATTTTTAAATGAAAATTTTACATTTGAATGCATGCATAACAGCAAAATAATTATGAATTTGAAATGTCGTTAAATCAAAATAATTTTTAATTATTGATTTATCCTTTATTTGAGAGTACCGAATATCAAGCTCCACACAGAGAAAATACTCTCGACCAATCAGCTTTATCTAAAAGGAAACAAGCATATCTTTAAAATGTTTTCTTTCTTTTCAAAGATCACTTTTGTACTCCCTACTGCGTTTTCAGCCTTTTAAGATATGTGGATGAAAAAGTGCGACATTTTGTATATTATAATAAACTTTATCATATAAAATGTATATGTTAATAATTGTTGACCTCGAAGTAAATGTGCTTATTAAGATGTCACACAATGCAGTAAAGATATTATCCTTTTTTACTATTTTATTTGAGTTGCCCTAACAGATGCATATTTTTATAATTAGAATTTATCTTTTCATTTTTTGTGATATCCGAAAGAAACTAAGGCAATGCTTAAGACTATTCGACTGACAATAGCTTTTTTTGTTAAAATTGATAATTTCCTGCAAGGCACATTCCAGAGGTTTCCTGAGAAAAATCAAGAATACGCAATTTTGACCCATTTTCGAGAAAAATGGATAACGGATGGCCATCGAGCCGGTGTGAAAGTATAGTGAAAATTTTCGATATCCCTCCCTTCTATAGCCTTTCCGAGAATTGACTGTATTTTGAAGTGTCGGTAGCTCCGTGGTAGAGCGCTTGGCTGATAGCCGGAAAATTGCGCTTTCGATTCTCGCTATCCATACTTTGTTTGTTTTTTTATCTACCAAAATAGTTGTTTATTTCATTTTTGATCAACGTTTAATATAATTATGCTATTTAATGGTTACTTATTCATTATTTTCTATAAAAACTTTGTTTATCCTATTTTTATTATAATTCGTTTGGACGATAGTAGATAGCGCACACTATGGGTAATGTGGAGTGGTGGTCCGCCATGACAGAAATTATGGGAAATTTGGAGTGGGGGCCGCCATGACAGATATTATGGGAAATTTGGAGCGCGGGGTCCGCCATGACAGATATTATAGAAAATTTTGAGTGGGGGTCCGCTATGACATATATTATGGGAAATCAGGAGTGGCGAGTCAACCATGACAGATATTATGGGAAATTTGGAGTGGGGGGTCCGCTATGATAGATATTATGGGAAATTCAGAGTGGCGAGTCCACCATGACAGATATTCATGGAAAATTTGGAGTGGGGTTGAATTCGCCATGCCATGCACTATGGGAAATTTGCAATGGGGGAATCCGCCATGACAGACACTATGGGGAATTAGCGTGAAGGGTCATTAGCATAAATTTAAGAGTTAACATAACCTAAAAATACACAGAAATAACTACTGCGAATGTCAGAATTATTAGCACCTATTCAGTACGAAAATTTTGAATATAAAAATTGATTATTTATAAGAATCGCAAATAAAGATTATTTTTTGCACCAGAAATAAATAATAATGAATCAATCTTCCTAATTCTGTTAAAAATAAATAGCATAAATGAAATAATATTATGTAAAATTATAGCTGGGGACAGATCATAGAAAGGAAAACCGCAGTGTTTATTTTCACTTAAATTTATCCTGTAAAATGTTTATTTTAATTCATACATCTTTAACAATAAAAAATGGTATAGTTTGAGTAGATATAATTAAAAACTAACAATAAATATAATTATTCTGTTAGCAAGTATTTTACTTTTGCTGCAACATAGGATGTAAACATACTGGATATTTCCAAAAACACTAAATGAAATTATAAATCAACAAATGATTTGGGTAATTGTTGTTTAATTTGCTCGCTGAAATATTCAAATTTAACAGAAATAACCTGTCGAATAAGCATTTCGCTAGGAGACTGAACTTTCTCTCTCAAAATATATTTATGTGTCTCAGCTAATAAAAGATTCAAACACTTTTCGACATCCGTAGCTTGCCTTTTTATTTGTCGTAAACATTCATCGGCACAAAAATCTGTCATAGCGGACCCCCCACTCCAAATTTCCCATAATGTCTGTCATGGCAGACCCCATACTCAAAATTTCCTATAATATGTCATGGCGGACCCCCTACACCAAATTTCCCATAGTTTGCGCTATCTATTGACGACTGTGAATTTTATTAAAAGTCTTTATACTTCAAGGGTTTCTAATATTTACATTTTTCGATTAAAGTAGGAGCAAAGTATTTCAGAAGAAAAATTCAATATTAGGTAGGAAATACCAGTGGATGCCGGTATTTACCTTTGATTGAGGAGAGTATTAAATTATTTTGAGTTATTTTATTATTTTCGAAATTTTTACTCATATGTAAAGGCATAAGAGAATACACATGAAAAACTTGAAAAAATATAGAATAAAAAACAACAATAAAACTCTAAACGTAAATTAATGTATATTACATATAAATACCTTCTTTGAATTTATTTCCTAATTTGTCTGCAATTCAAAAAGTAAATTGATTTAAAAGGAATATCGTTTTGCACACTAAATGCTGTACAAAAAGGGAAACCAATTCGAAAATGGTAAGGACCGAAAACCGAGTTGCACTCAGATAATTTTGGGTCTATAAATAGGACTCGGGATTAAAATTTCGTAAAGTCTGATAGAAACATCGTTTTATATTATATGTATCTGCATAAAATTTCTAAAATGATTAATTCTTCTTTAGAATCTAATTATTAAGAATATTGTAAAAGATAATGTTTCTATCTATGTTCAAAGAGGGGTGTGACCAAATTATTTTCGTTTAAAGTGACTCTTATCAAATGTAAATATTTTAGAAGGACAAAGTGGACGCCTTGAATCTAAGCGATAATGACTATAGTATAGATTGTATAAATTAATAAAGCAGTAGATTATTCAACGGCTACATTGTTAATACAATTTCCAATTAAAACATTAATCAGTTTGTCCTCTACTTTGCAATATGAAGATTGTTTTTACTCTGTTCTTACGCTTAGCCGTTATCCTAAAGTCTATGGGTGAATATAATAATAAGATTTATCTATTATTTAGGTAAATATTGTATTAAAGCTATAGGTATATTAGAATTTTTTATGATTTAAAGAGTACGGAGAAATTGATCACGTACCAACTGGCGTAAATACTGGCAATACTTCCGTCAATGGAGGCCTCGGCTCCGGGGGGGGGGGGGGGGGGGGGGGGGGGGGGGGGGGGGGTCAGTAAAGCATGAAGCCAGCACAATATTGGAACGCACATTATGAAAAACAAACAAAAAAACTAAAAGACCCCGTTATATATAAGAAAAAATTCTTTTGTGTTTTTTATTTAACTCGAAGTAATTATACCAATTCCTCAAATTTTTAGTGGAGTCTACGCAGCCAGCGCAAGCAAAGAATGGTATTACGCTTTATGCTAATTCCTAAAAACATCATCTTTAATGTCAAAACTGATAAAAATTACGATTCTAAAAAGAATTACCATCTTTTCAAATTGTTATAATGTAAATTCGGTAAGCGCAGAACAAATATTTTCTGTTTTGGGAGGCAGAACGCTGAAAGAATACTTAAAATGTGTTAATTTAATCCTAATTAGCAGCGACATAAAAAGCCACGGGAACAGGAGAGCAGCATAAAAAATCATGGATTTGAAGTAAGCTTGAGAAGTATGCCTGGGCAGGAAAGTATAGCAATAATTACTTATTTAAAAGAGTCTAATTAGAGACTAAAATTATCCACCCTTGGTACATCGAGAAATTAACTCAAGCATTATTGGATGTGAGTATAGATTACGAACATCAGATACTTGGTGCCCTTACTGCTAGACTGCGTCGAGTCCGTTCGAGAAAACTAGTGCAAGAAGGCATCGAAATCGAGCCTTTGGGGCAAAGATACAGGACAGTGTTGTCAGCACCAGAAATTGCCGCATGATGTCTCAGAGAGAATATACTCATAGAAATAAGGATTTGTCGGCATTATACATAGAGGTGAATGTTGTCACCTCAAATGCTCGCGTCCACTGTTTAAGTATAACATCATTAAAAGACGAACTCCAAACCACACCCTGCTCATTATTTTGTACCTACAATCTTTAAATAAGATGCCGCGCACCGTACTTAGTCCTTGGCTATGATGAAAAACCGGGTTCGTTCTTTATTTGTTTAAAAAATAAAATAATTAGGATACATTACAGTATAAAATCTCTCGAGACTAATCCTCCTATCGAATACAAGAACAACGGCTAGACTATTCCAGACAAACCCTAATTGACAAAACCGCCCTACTGGGGGCCCACTTGTTCGGGGAAGAACCATACGTATTACAATACCAATGATTATCCGTATTTATAAGGGTCAATATTTCACAGTAATACATAGATTTATGATAATAAGCCATAGCCATTGATCCATTTTATGATCAAGTGGATATAAGAAAACTCGCCCAGGGAACGTCTAATTCATTTTTCGCTCTTAAAATTTACATTTAGAATGCAGCTGTATTACATTGTGTCACGAGACAGCAAAAGCCTTTTTCACACATGTGAAAGAATTATCGGTATTTATGAAATTAATCACATCAATTAATACCTCATTTACAATTTCAGAATTAAGTTCGCAGTCCAAGAGTTTGCCTGATGAAGGCCCTAATCCTGTTTTTCATCGCTGTGGACGTTCCTCTTCTTCTCCTGGAAGACATCGTCCAAACTCGACTTATTCTTTTGCCAATGCTAATTATTCTTCCAGTTCTCAACCACCTGTCGAACTAACTGTTCGTGCTAGATCGAGATCTCCTCCTCTTAGGCAAACTTTTGCTAACGTGCTTGGATTTAGATTTGAAGATCTTGAATTTATTCGACTTATCCCCCACAACAATCCGAATCGGATATTCGAATTCCGAACATTCGTTTTTCCTCCAGATAAACCAATTGGATTGAGAAAAAATAATCGGGCTCTGAAACCTATGCCAACCGGAGATCAAATTGTATTATCTACGTCCAATGGTGACATCTGTGCAATATTGGATAAAACAGCATGCAAACACACAATTCTTCGTGCAATATGCACATCTGTTTCTGGGCTGCAAAAAAGGGCAAAAATAAACATGAATAGCGGCGCGGTTGAGGCACTGACAGCAGAAGAAATAGCAGAATGTCCAGTATCCACCCAAGAACTAGTTGCAAAGAGTTATGCAGTATTACGTGTGTACAAGACCGTTTTTCACTCTATTAATGAATTTAAAAAAACGCGTGCGACAGTCATACCTGCAGTTTGCACTCAGTCTTTATTTTTACTCTGCATTTATGCAAAGACATTTTAAAATTAATCTTCAACAATAACCTTGTACATATATAATAGGGTTGTTACCAAACTCAGATATAATTTTTCCAATAAATGGATCTTATAGTATATAAAATACTAATTTTCAAAATGCTTATGAAATATATTTTGCGTATTATCTACTATTTTTAATTCAATGTTAAAATATGAATTTTTTATCGCGATATCTACTAGAGGGCCCCTTTGATGTCAGAGGTGTCGGATTTTTCACCAATCACAGCTCATGTGTCAGTCTTTCTGAAATATCTTTTTCTCTGTCGATGTTTTGTTCTGGTTCTGTTCAGATTGAAAATAGATGTCACAAAACATTGTTAAAAAAATATGAAAGCAGGGTTTCGTAAAAACCTATAGCGAAAATATACCAAAATTATATATATTTATGATATGTATTAAGAATGAATTCAAAACAACTTGAATATTATAACAGGATAACTTTTTTGTCAAATAAAGCTATCAAATCAAAATAGTCAGAATTGATAGCAGACCGACGTCTAACCTCTTTACAATGACTTTTTTCAATTTTAATCAGTTATGTGCATCTCTCCATATTTTAGATCTTAAATTGACCCCGAAACTCTCCTAAGTTGATTAGTTCCTATATCTCCAGCACGGCGATAGTTGTCCCAAAACTCAATGCATTTGCACGAAATTATTTGTATAATTTATTAACATAAATACTATTTCTTGTGTCTTTAGAAATAGAAAGGATTATTTCTAACTTTTTATTCGAATTCAAATATTATCCGTAAACTATACTTTAGCGACTTTATTACGTGACGCCGCGCTGAAGATATTAGAAACTAATCCACTTGAGACAGTAAGAAATCACCATTTTATTTTCAGATGCGCAGGGCTGGTTTTCATGAGTTTTATCGAAGCCACTTCGTCACATTGATAGATAATCATGAGTGCCTCTGAGTCCTGTTGAATGACCAAACAGGAAAAAAATGATCAAGTACCTTCGGTTCGAATTAAAATAATGTATTAAAAAGTTATTTGATATAAAATCGCGAAACAACTCTATTTCATTTGTGTAGATTTGCTCATTTTGATGAAGATTGGATGACCTAAATGTCTTCGTTTTATTTATCCTTGAATATTATTTTATTTGTCGTTAGAGGAAGTGCCTTCGATTATAGAATTACAAATGAGAATCGTTCCATATTTGGATGGCGGTTGTTTTGACATTTGGATGACGGTTTTATTAAAATGCACTAAAGCTCTGGTTAAAATTTTGAAATCTTTCAGATATTATTCAGAACTTATAAGAATAGAAAAATATTTATTTATACCATAAATGTATGATTGACGTCAGTGAACTGCAGGTATGGCAATCTCGCATGCGTTCCACGTGCTCACACGCGTCGTTGCCAAACTTATGACTGTGACCTTGTAAGTCAAGAACAAATCAAAGCGTTCTCTCAACTGATTTGCTACGTACCGAAGATACTCTCTTAATACTAATTTTTTTAAACTCAAAGCATTTTGACACTGGCTTGATTGATAGGTGGGAAGGTACTGTAAGTAATTTAGGATCACGATGAAACCTATTTCCAAATAATTCGTAATATTGTGGATGAAAGAGAATATTTCATATGTAAATGATCAGGGGTTATATATTTTTTAATAATCAAATAGTCTTTATATAATTTTTATTTAAAAAATGTTTTTTAAGCACTTGAGCGAGATGAAATCATATGCGTTTAATAAATGGGGGTCCAAAATTAGAACCTCATTTACAACTCACCATGTACCAACATACGGTTTGTGTAGGGGCTTCAAACAATAATGTAATCCTGCATTTCTTTTTTCAGGATTGAGTTCGCAGTCCAAGACTTTGTCTGATGTTGAGCATAGTCTTGGTGTTCATCAGCGTGAACCCTCTTCCTCTTCTTCTGGAAGACATGGTCCAGACACAACCCTTTCTCTTGCCACACCTAATAATTCTGCCACGTCTCCACCACCTGCCGAACCACCTCTTGGTGACAGGTCCGATTCTTCTACTCTCAAGCAAACTTTTCCAAACGTATTCGGATATAGATTTGAAGATCTTGCATTTATTCGACTTATTCCAAACAACTATCCGAATCGGATATTCGAGCTCCGAACTTACGTTTTTCCTCCAGATAAACCAATTGGGTTGAGAACAAAAAATCGTCTCCAGAATCCCATGCCAACTGGAGAACAAATTGTATTAGCGACGTCTAATGGCTACGTGTATGCAATAATACTAAAAGGATTAAGCAGATGCACGAGCATTCGTCCATTATTTACATCTATTTTGGGGATCTCAGAAAGAGTGAAAATAAACATAAGTAGCGGCGCGGTTGAAGAAATGACCAAAGAAGAAGTCGCACAATGTCCATTAACGAGCGGGGCATCGATCACAAAGATTTATAGAGTATTACGTGTGTAAACTACAAAAAATATCACAGCGTTAACATGTTTTTAATAACGCACGCGTCAGAAAAATCTTGTGCTTTAAGCTCGATCAATAGACTTTCCCGCATTTATGCATAGACTTTTTAAAATTTATGTTTAAAAAATAATTTTTTACATTTAAAATTACATTTGTTGACATTTTACAAAGTTTCTTTTAAAATAAGTTGGAAATTTTGAATTGTAAGAGATAAATTATGGTACAGATTTACATTTCGCATCTCTTTCGTTTCTACAAGAAAATCGAATCTTTTTAAGTTTTTCAACAAATTGAAAAAAAGATTTTTTTAAAATAAATTTTTGGCGAGAATTTCCAGCATTTCATTTATCGTAGAAAGTTTCAGGGAATAGCAACTTGCTGGAGAGAAGCTGCTTAAAAAGTATAGAAAATTTTTCTGCGATAGCAGCTTCAAAGGAACGTGTGACTAAATTCTTTTCAATAAAACTGATTCTTATCAAATATAAATATCTCAGAGGGACCAAGTTAACGGTCTTCATACTACATTCCATGAGTGAATATAGTAATATAACATAGCTGTAGTTTAGGTAAATATATATTTTCTGGAGGCATGTAAATAACGTATGAAAAAAGTCAAATAATTCCGATAATCATTTCTCTAAAACTAAAAAAAATTAAAACTTTTTTCTACTTAAGCACCAAAAATGCCTATCACTACAAGCACATTTATTCCTACAGAAATTAAAAATTTCAACTACTTTTTGAAGCTATTTCATATTTTGAATTTTTAGAATTTCGTTGGAATAAAAAATTTAACATTTAATGTTACTTTGTATTTTGAACATGCCTTTGAAGTAACTCAATTTTAAAGGTTAACGATTTAAAAATTTACCATTTTGAACGGTGAAAATAATGGCAAATTTCTTTCTTATTAAAATTATTTTGTCTAATCTATTTTTACGTTAAATCGTAATTTTCTAATTATAATTGAAATTTTTATTTCTATATTTTAAAAAGCTTTTACTATAACATATTTAATTTAGTTTTCCGTTTTAACTTCTCTATAACTCAACTCCCTTGCTAGGCTCGTGTTCACCGCAGGGGCCGCCGAGGCTCTTCGAGAGGGCAAGCGGGAATCGAACCCGCAAGCCGACAGAGTGGGTCCAAAGCCCACGCTTTCGCGCCCACGACCATCAACCAACTTCTGTAATGGTCTTGCCTAAACTCTAAATTTACAAATTTTGAAATGGAAAGTTTAAATTTCAAAAGCTTCTGTTAAAAAAGTGTGCTAACTCACAGTAACTCAAATCCACTTTCCATTCACAAGTATTAACACCTTTCAATAAAACCAAAAAAACTCGTTTTTTCTATAATTAGGTAAATACTAGTTAATATTTATTTAAAGTTGATAAAAATACAGGACTTATTTAATTGTTTACAAAAAAACAAAGAGTAGTTTTAGCGGTCATCGTTTTTCTTTATTCTGTATCAATTTTGATTTAAAAGTTTGCAAACTTTTTCTATTTTTCAAGACTTTGATTTGAGGTTTTATTTCGAACAAAATGATTAATTTTACAAATGGAAAATTATATTTAAATTTTAAGTAAATTATATTGTGAATTGTAGCATACAAAATTCGGACTCCCTCCCTTCCCCCTGTTAACAAAGGCGTGACTTAAATTACCATGAGTGTAACCATTCGCAAAATTTCTGGAAAGTCAAGAAAAAAAAACGGATAAACTTGTTGGCTGTCTTACTCTTTTTGTAGAAGAAGAATCTGCTCAAAGTACTGAGCCTTAGTATTGAATGAATTTTTCAAAGATAACAGTTTTTTTTAAAGGTAAAAATCTTGTCTTAAGACGAGAAGTTCTAGTTCTGCGAAACAGAATTTAACCTAAATGAAGTTATATTACCAATATAGGGCTTTAATATTTACCAGGTTCACAATTATAAAGTTTTTGCTTTTCAATTCTGTAAAATTTAAAGCGGCTTAGTAATGACCGTCAAAGGTCTTGGGAGCCTTTTGTTTTGTCCTTGAGTCCTTGGGTCCTTGAGTTTGGGTCCAGATCACAAGTTCTGCTTTGGCACACTTTTAAGGCCTTAAAAGAAAGCTACTGTTGTAAAGATTAAAAAATAGGGAAAATATGTCCTGCTATATAGTATAATAACTACACGGAAGTAAATTTTAACCTGCTGAATTAGGAAAAATGGTTAAGTACGAAGATTTATATTTTATACAAAAATTGGTTTCCTAAAACATCAGCTCTTTTGGGCCACTGCGAAAACGGCAGAAGCTACAACATTTTTGTCTAAAGAAAAAGCTGCAAAATTCAATTTTCTAGAAGAATAACTACTTTTAATAAATGCAATTTGTTTTAAAAGATTCTATGTACCGAAGTCTCTTAAACACGGAAAAAGTTATAGGCGTTTATGGATGTATGCGCCTCACTTTAATCTCATTCACATCTCGTGATGAACTATCATTCGATTGTGTATTTAAAACAGAAATCTTATCCTGTACTTCTTATTTTAAGATTAGATTCACAGTCCATGCGTTTTGCCTGATGGTGGCCCTATATAATCCTACGTTTCATCGCTTTGGTCCTTCTTCTTCTTCTCCTGGCAGACATTGTCCAGGCAAGACTCATTCTCTTGCCAGACTTCATTATTGTGCTAGCCCCGCCCCATCTGCAGAGCCATCTCTTCGTGAAAGATCCAGGTCTCCTACTTTCAGGTAAACTTTTCCATTTACACTTGGATTTAGATCTGCACATTTTTCGATTATTTGACTTATTTTCCATAACCATCCGCATCGAATGTGCAAATTCTCTAAATGCTTTTGGATAAAATATCTTTCATTTTAAACGGACATTTTTAATTGATAGAATCTGAAAATTCACTCCGGAAGACTTATGATGCAATTTTTTTACACTTAATTGATGGTTTGATTTTTCTTTGAAACTCGAAACGTTTGACAACAAACACTTTATGTTCTTTTACTATTATAACAAGTCAATTCAGGTCTTTTAAGATTTGACTGTAGTTTGTGTAATTTTTTTGTTTTCAGGTCCAAATATTCCATTTGTCACTCATTTATTTTTATTATTTTAATTGAAAACATAAAATTTTGTAATATTTAGCAAAAATCGGCTTTTCGCTTAAAAGAAGCAATTTTGAATCAAATATTCAAAACTAAACAATTTAAAACTGAATAGATGGAAACAAAAAGCCCTAAATTGTTGAAATTGCAGAGTGCTAAATTAACGTGTTGAAGGTTTCGATTTTAATTGATTCAACTAAAAAATTTCAATTTTTATTAAATTTTCTACGTTTGGATGTATAAATAACATTTGAAAAAATACAAGTTTTAAATTAAAAACTTTACAAATTAACGGTTCGGAAAAACGGGGAATTTTTCGGTGAAAAAACTGCACTGCTTTTGTTAATCATTGCCGCCTGCATACGTTTCCGGCTTCCCGATTCCCCACCACGAAAGCTCACATTTTCATCGTATTACCGGTTGAATTATTTATCAAGAGAAAGTTAAATTGGAGTATTTAAATGTTTCACATTTTCTATTAAATTTGCTTGATTACATTTATGGAACTCATTTATCACATTAATTTATTAAATCATTTTATTTTTATATGCAAATTTTTCTTTCTAATTATGAGAGACGGGAAAATTCATTATTTAAATTCATATTGAAACTGAGCAAAATGCAATTTCTATAACGTAAACCATTATTTGATCAGATTGATTTTTTACCGCAAATTAAAAGTGAACATTTTTTCTTTATTTTCATTGCATTACCTAAATCTAAGTAATTAGCGGAAAAAATATAAACACCCTAATTTATTCAAAAAATGTAGAATAAAAAACAACAGGGTAAACGTAAATTAATGTATATGACATGTAAATATATCTTTTGAATTTATTTCTTAATTTGTCTGCAACTTAAAAAGTAAATTGATTTAAAAGTAATTCCGGTCATCACACCAAATAATGTATCAAAGGAAATCAAACAGAAAATGGTAAGTACCGAAAACCGAGTTGGAATTAGATCATTTTGGGACTATAAATAGGGCTCTGATTAAAATTTCGTAAAATCTGCTAACAACACAGATTTATTTTATATGTACATGAGATTTCTAGAATGACCCGAGTTTCAAAATGGCCTTAGATTCTTTAGCCAAGGAAACCTTTTTTTAAGATAATTTTTTTTATTGAACTAAATATATCTTCAAAGAGAAAAGGATCATTTTTAATAGGAAAAGAATGCTGTTTAAAGAAAAAAACTGTTTCTCTAAAACAAAGAAATTTCTTCGGCTCAAAAGAAATTTTTTTGAATCGACAAACCTCATAAGTGTTTATTTCTGGAATTATGAAAACTTGAATTTTAAACATTACATAGATGGTGATATCAGTTTTAAAGGATTGCGTAACAAAATTATTTTTGTTTAAACTGCTTCTTATCAGATGTAAATATCTCAGAAGGACAAAGTTGACGTCTTCAGTATAAAAGATGATGACTATAGTATGCACTGCGAAATTGATTGAAGCATTAGAATATTCATCAGCCATATTTGAAATCAAATTTATAATTGAACCATTAATGAGTTTGTTCTCTACTGAAACAAGATGAAGATTGTCTATACTCTGCTGTTATACTTAGCCGTTATCCTGAATTTCATTGGTAAATATATATATTTAAAAAAAAAATCTATTTGTCACGTAAGAATTGGCATAAAACCTGAAATTCTTTGCCAGTGTGATCACTATCACTACTATATTCATCAGTTTGGTTGTTGGCATAAATTATATCATCCTTTTTAATAGTAATATCAGTTCTACGCGCTTTTTGATCTATTTCAGTTAGTCTCATTACTGTGAACACAATAATATATTAAATGGTACTCTTGCAAAAGTAGCAGTCTTTTGAATGTAGAGGTTTCTTCCATATGGTTCATGCAGACTATCTGAGATATTTCCGGTTTTTCGAATTTTTTGAACGGTGCAAAATCAGCCTGTAGGAATTACTGATGACAAGAGGAACTTATTTTGTTTCTTGGTGCAATAATTCATGACTAAACCAATTTTCATGATCTTTTAACATTTTTCTAGTGAAAATTCGGTAAGCGCAGAAAAAAATATTGTACTTGTGGAGAAGAACTTCGTTAAACATAAACGAATATATTTTTTTAAATACAGGAATTTTTATAATTAGGATAAAAAACTATTGATTTTATTAAAATTTCTTAAAAGGTTGTTGGGTATCAGGGGCACATGCACTACCCGGATACTGAAAGCGCAATCAACTGGGCGTAGGCCAGGTTCGTCCCCGAAATTTCTTGAGGCCTATAGCTACAATAGTTTCTTTTTTCTCCAGATAGGAAAGTTGCGACTTGAGCATACTTAAAAACCCAAAACTAGAAGATCCCGTTATGTGTAACAAAAAATTCTGCTGTATCTTTTTTTTTCAATTCGAAATAATTCTGCAAATTCTTCAAATGAAAGAACGAAAAGAAAGAGAGGTATAAGGACTTTATAAGGGAGTTTCGATGGTAGAATCTAGAATATTCTGTTGAGCTAATCGCCCTTATCATTTGCGCTTCTGTGGATGTCAAGCTTTCACTGGTTAATGACCTTTAAAGCATCCCTGCGTGTCAAAAAAATGCTACGCAATTTTACAGCAATTTTACTGAAAGCGCGTTCAGTTTTTCAGATTCGTACGTGCCCCCGACGAAATCCCGCGGTTTTCCTTAAGACAAACTTCCAATAATCGGCCTTCTTGTTATTCTTTTAATCTAGAAGTTTTAGAAATAAGGAGATAATGTTCATTGATAAAATCACGTACCTTTATTGCCTTAGTTTGACCCCCCATCAAACCTTATACTTTTAAAATGAATTTAATGTAAAAGAGAAACTAGTTGACACATGGAAAAGCAATCGGTGAAGATGATCCAGACATGCCCAGCTAGAAAATTATAGCAGAAATTACTTAATACAAATGGGCAGCATAGTGAATGAATCATGAAACAATAAGACCTTCGATACTAATGGGTTAGATTGGAAAGCGAGAACGTATGCAAAAAACTCTAGACGTAGATGGCTTCAGACACTCAGCGGCAGAAGAAGAGGTTTAGCAACAATTAAGGCGATTAAACTGCGATTAAACTGCGATTACCATGTGAACAGAGGTGTTGCACGCCTTTACAGTTTAGCAAAGAAAAGTGGGGAAAATGTACGGGGAGAACATGATCGATTTTACTACAGTTCATACATGTAGAACTTACACGAAGGCATTCTCTGCTGAAGCTAAACTTTACCAATTATATATTTTCACTAATCGAACAGCCGAAATGCAAGGTTTCATTTATGCATTAAAAAAAACAAAAAAATGCGTTAGATGTGCAAACGCAGTTTTTAAATGATAAACTAGTGAAAAGAGAAACTAGTTGCCAGATGGGAAAAACATCCGTTAGAATGGTTCGGGCATGTGGGGGGATTGAAACATGAGCGACTAACGTATTAAGTGAAGAAAGGTAAAGGAAATGGTAGTATAGCCGAATGGAGAACGCGGAATGAATGGTAAAAATGTGTGAAGCCACGAAAACACGAGAGCTTGTATAAAAAAATGGATGAAATATAAGAACTTCGATACCAATAGGCTCGCATAAGGAAGCTCGCATAATGACTTTTCAATGTTTCCAACGTACCTGCATCAGTGGCTGGAGGCCAGAGCATGTGAAACACACCCAGAGACAGAAACAGAGTTACAGCATACATGTAGAACCTTCACGAAGACATTCTCTGTCTAAGCTGAACATCAATTGTTATCTGCTTATACTAAGCAAACAACTGAAATACCATAGAAGATCAAGTTGAATACGATTTTCAGCAAATTATGGTGTAAATTGAGTCGATTGACACAATATAAGAAATGCAATGGAACCAGAAAGCTGATAAACCATGTAACAAAAATCATCCATTCTTGGTACATCAAGACATTAACACGGGCATTATCGGATGAGATTATAGACTCCTAATAGCAGAAGCAAAGAAAGGTAAATGTATTCACCTCCAACTCTTGCGGCCGCTATTTAGTTATAACAGCATTAAAAGACAAACTCCAAACTAGACCATGCTCTAATTTGGTACCTACAATATACTCGCAAAAGATTTAGAGTACCGTATTAAATGAACTTATAATATTTTCATCTCATTACTCCCTTTTAGTCCATGGCTGTGGTGAAAAACTTAGTTCATCAGCGAATAAGTTTTTGAAAGAAACAAATAAGTATAAAATACAGAAAAAAATCGATACTTATTCTCCTGACGGAAACCAAAGCGACGGCTAGACTATTCTGGACAAACACAAATTGGTGAAAACCACCCTACTGGAAGTCCCACTTGCCTAGTGGGAGAGAAACATATTACAATACTAACGATTATCAAATCGGACGCATTCTGTGTCCTTCCGTAGATATTTTAGTAGTATAATGATATTTTTCCGCGGACTTTTCCAATGATTATTTGTTTAAATTCATGGTTTTTGCAAAAAAATTACACAAATTAATATGCTATTATGAATAAGTGAACTTATCCTCTGAAATTTAATTATTTAAACCATTTGTTGATTAAAATACATAAAGCGATGATGATGCGATCATGAATTTATCATTTTCTAAACAGCTTTCACGTCGAACCTTTTTACGGGTGAAAATTCGCTTGACTTACCATGACCTTGCAACCTCATTTATAACTCGTAAAGCACCAACATACAATTATGTCGTTACTTAAGAAAAAATATACTCCTGTATTTTATGCTTCAGAATTAAGTTCGCAGTCCAAGCGTTTGCTTGCCGAAGGCCCTAATCTTGATGTTTATTGCTGTGGACCTTCATCTTCTTCTGCTGCTGAACCACCTGTTCGTAGCAGGTTGAAGTCTCCTACTCTCAGACAAACGTTTGCCAACTTACTTGGATTTAGATTTGAAGATCTTGAATTGATTCGGCTTATTCCCCACAACAATCCGAATCGGATATTCGAGCTCCGAACATACGTTTTTCCTCCAGGTAAACCAATTGGATTGAGAAAAAATGTTCGGGACCTAAATCCTATGCCAACCGGAGAACAAATATTATTATCAACGTCCAAAGGCGACGCCTGTGCAATATTACTGAAATCATCAACCAGAAGTACGAGTCTTCGTGCAATATGTACACATGTTTGTAGGCGGACAAAGAGGGTGAAAATAAACATGGATAGCGGCGCGGTTAAGGAATTGACTGCAGAAGAAATAGCAGATTGTCCAGTATCCCCAAAAGAACCAATCGCAAAGAGTTATGCAGTATTACGTGTGTACACCACAATTCTTTACATAGTTGAGAAATTAAAAATAAACGTGTACGACAGTCAGACCTGGAGTTTGCACTCGGCCTTTATGTTTACAATGCGTTTATGCAAATCCTTTTTAAATTGATGTTCAAGAATAACTTTTTACATTTACAATTTCAATTCCTCACATTTCGAAAATGTTTTAAAAATAATCTACAAAACTACATCAAATATCACAATGAGTAAATGTAAAATCTTTTAGATACTACATTTTTCATTTTCAAACGTACACTTTTAATTGAAAAATTAATAATGCAGTTTGGACAACTTCAGAGGTAATTTTTGGTATGCAAGGAAACATGATCATGCTTGTCCAGAGTTCTACAATTTTTTATAGGTGCGCAACTAAGTTCCCGCTGTTTTTTTTTTACGAAAATGCAACTTTATTGTGAAAAAACGGTTACAGATGAATTATTCACAGTGTTGCTCATCGTTAGCTACAACTTTCTCCCATTTTTCTGCTAGAGCTTGAATATCGTTACGATAAAAGTGTTCATCTTTTGAGGACAGCGCAATTCTGGAGAATACGGCGGCTGGGGTAGGACTTCCCATTTGAGCGGTTCTAAGGTAGGTGTTAACGATTTTAGCAACGTGAGGCCGAGAGTTGTCATGCTGTAGAATCACTTTTTCGTGCCTCTGCTCGTATTGTGGCCGTTTTTCACGCAGTGCTCGGCTCAATCCCATTAATTGAAGTCGCTTGGCGGGTAACGTCTTTGAAGCGTCAGAACCAATCACGGCACGTTGCTTTACTTAGAGAAGCATCTCCGTAAATTTTTCGGAGCTCTCGATGCGCTTCAGCCCGCGTTTTCTTCGAATGAAAGAAAAAGAATCAACACTTCCCGCAGATGACGATTATTTGGCACAAAATCAGACATTTTCACACAAACAAAAGTATATGATGCCAAAATAAAATCACTAATGTGTCAAAAAACTCTGTTTACCATATGTCTAAGCTTGGTTCATGACGTTATGAATAAGTCAAAATCGACCAGCACGTACTGCTGGAGCCATCTATTGACAAAAAGCGGGAACTTAGTTGCGCAATATTAGTTTCTTTATACCAGATTTAATAAACCAAAAAGTTTTAAGATTTGTATTTAGAATCAGCCTAACAACCTATGCATGTTCCCTTCTACTTGTTTCCCGAACTTTTAAAGTGAAAATAAAAGGTTTTTAAGGTGGTGGAAAAACTCACCTAACTCGAATACCATTTTCAGACTTGCTTGATAGGTGGGAAGGTACAGCAAGTAATTTAGGTTCAAAAACGAATTTATTTCTGAATAATAAGTAAAATTTTAAATGAAAGAGAAAATTTTAATTGAAAATGTGTTTTTTTTAATTTGGCTATCAGCTTAAAAAAATGACTGGACAAGGTTTCTTATCTGTGTCCTTGTTCCCTGGCTTAATTGTGCCTTGTTTCTTTGAGAAAATTATAGACTTAAGAAGAATAATTATTTAAATGATGTTTTTTTCTTCTAATTAAACCCTTGAACAAGATGAAATTGCGGGAGTTAATTAAATTTTCCTCCACAATTACATCATTCACAAATCGTCATGTACCAACATACGTTTGTCTCGCTACTTAAAAGCAAAATGTAATCCTGCATTTTGTTTTTTAGGATTAAGTGTCCAGTCCAAGAATTTGCCAGACACGACTCTTTCTCTTACCATGCCTCATTCTTCTACCGAGTCTCCACCACCTGCCGCACCAGCTCTTCGTGACAGATCGAATTCTTCTACTCTCAGGGAAACGTTTCTAAGTTTATTTGGATATAGATTTGATGATCTTGCATTTATTCGACTTATTCCCCACAATTATCCGAATCGGATATTCGAACTCCGGAAATACGCTTTTCCTTCAGATAAACCAATTGGATTGACAACAAAAATTCATGTCCTCAAACCCATGCCAACTGGAGACCAAATTGTTTTATCAAAGCCCAATGGCGACGTCTGTGCAATATTAATAAAATCGGCAAGCAGAAGCACGAGACTTCGTCCAATATTTACCACTATTTTGGGGATATCAGAAAGAGTGAAAATAAACATGATTAGCGGCACGATTGAAGCATTGACCAAAGAAGAAATCGCGGAATGTCCAGGAACCACTGGCGAGCCAATCACAAAGTTTTATACAGTTTCACTCTCGCAAACCAGATTCAGCACAGCGTTAAACAATTTTTATTAACGCGCGCTTTAGAAAAGTCTGGGGCTTCGAGCTCGTTTAATATACTTTTTCCGCGTTAATTCATAGAACTTTTTAAATTGATGTTCAAAAATAATTTTTAATTTTTACAATTACATTTTTCACATTTCACGAAGGTTCTGCAACAAAGATATCAAGTGTATAAAAATTTGTATGTTACTGGATACTGTGCGATTTAAAATAAGTTTGATTTCAACCATTTTTAGGTTTAGTTATGCATTGTATTATAGTGTGGATTCCTTATGCAAAAAAAGAAGTAGATTCATTCTAGCGCGGCATCTGTTTTAGTTTTCTAATAAACAAATACGAGTTTTGTTGAATGTCAATTTTTGTCTTCAATTTCTTGCTCAAATCGACATCTTTTTTTGGAATTTCTTCATAGAATTTAAACAAACTATTTCTTATAGTATTCCTGTTATGAAAGTTGAAGATAGAAATTTTAATCTTCATTTATAGCAAAATAAATAATTATTTTTATTTTAGTTTTTTTTAGTTTTATTTATTGAAGAAAGTTTAAGCAAATAGAATCTTGCTGAGAAAAACTGATCATAAATTATAAAGATTTTTTCTGTGTCAGAAGTATAGATTGTTTAACCTAAAAAAGCAGTAGAATGTTCATAAGATGTATTGTTAATTAAATTCCTAATATTATAAAAATGAATTTTCCCCGTCAACACTGACCGCTAATAATTGGCTCAACATTTAGTGACGATAAAATAAGTTAAAATCAAAGGAAATTCTTAATAACTTAGTTCATCTAAAACCTAGGGTGCCAGACACTAGCAACATTTTATCTTACTCAGGTCTGGTTTACATGGAAGCTAGTCACACATTCGCTTTAAGAGACTCTAAGAATAATTCAGAACTAAATAAAATCAGGGGGGGCGTTCGTTCCGAACCTAAAATAACTTGGTTGAGCTATAATTAAAAAAAATAGGAGTAGTAATTTGTTTAACAAAGGATAGATGAAAAATACAAACATTCTTTAAAATTCAAAGCGGATTATTAATGACCCGCACAGGCCTGGGAAGCCTTTGTTGTCGGTGTCAGTATAATTTTCAACTTATTTAAATGTATTGTTTCAATCATTTGACGGCTTCCGAATAGATTGTACAGCCGTTATTGGATGATATGAATGTTTCAATTATGCATTTTTCAGGTATAAATATATAACTTTTGAATAAATACAACTTTGACAACGATTTCAAGCATAAAAAAAGGATTTCTTACAACATGAGCTACAGGGGGTTACTGCGAAAGCTGCAGAAACTACAACTTTGTAGTCTGCAACGAAGGATGTAGAATTTGATTTTTATAAGTTTATGAAAGTATGCCTCTTAATTATAACCTCATTTAAAACTCATAGCGTACCATCATATGATTGTGTGCTCAACCATAAATGTAATTCTATATTTCATTATACAAAATTAAGTTCACGGCCCATGGGTTTGCCTGGTAGTGGCTCAAATCATGGTTTTCATCTCTGTTGATCTTCTTTTTCTCCTGGCAGATATTGTCTAGGTAAGACTTATTCTCTTGCCAGACCTCATTATTCTTCCAGATCTCCACCGTCTTCAGAGCCAATTATTCGTGACAGATACAAGTCTCCTACTCTCGGGCAGACTTTATCAACCGTACTTAGATGAAGCTTTGAAGATCTTACGTTTATTTGGATGAGTATCCATAAATATCCGAAGCGGATATTCGAACGTCCAAGATACATATTTTTCCCGGATGAACCGGTGTTATTGAGAACCAGATAGTATGACCTTAAGGGCATGTGATACTTAGAAAATTGTCCATTTCATCAGTTTTAGGTTCACGGAGTTTTTTTTTTTTGTTATAATAAATATTTTGTCTTAAAAATTTGGGAAATGATAGCGAATATGCTAACGGACGTCCCCACACACTTTTTTTGTAGGCTAATTAAAAAAAGTTTTAATTTAGAAAAAAGCGATTGATTTGCATGGCACTTAGGAATCAGTATCGATTTTTTCTGTTTTAGATTCCCCCGGCTTTTTTTTCTAGATTAATCAATATTTTGTCTTCAAAATCTGGGAAATGATAGCGAACATGCTAACGGACGTCCCCGCACACTTTTTTTACTTTTTTCTCCAAACACAATATTTTTAGCCGAAAACTTTAAACTTAAAACTAAACATAGCAACTAATCTCCCGGAACTAACCTTTGTTGGCAGGCAATCAAAAAAGTTTATTTCATAGATAATTTTCAAATGATCGGAAAGGCAGAGATAAAAAACGACGTTACCTCAAAATAATGCACATGCATCAAAATTTTATTTATCACATTTAATTTTTTTTTGTTATCCCACAAAAAAGAGTCCGTGGACGTCAGTTATGATATTTTATAGCATCTCCGAATTCAGTTTTTAAAAATTTTCATTTTTGTGGAAAGAAGCCGGAGGAACTGTACCCGATGGACCACACGACGAAGTATCACATGCTCTTAAGCTCATGCCAACCTAAGAACAAATTTTATTATCGACGTATAATGGTGACGCCCGTGCAATATTGAAAAGATTAAACAGACAGTAGTTTCTTCGTGCAATATATAAACCTATTATATAGCTGTCAAAATGTGAGACAATAAACAGGAATAGCGGCGCTGTTGTAGAATTGAGTACATCAAAACCCGCGGAATGTCTAGTATCACTAGTATCGAAGAGATATACAGTCATATATCTGCAAACCACAATTTTTCACACCGCACAGTGGTAAAAATCCCCAAAAAGCTGGCCATGATTCATTAATGTGATCATTTTGGGATGAATTTTCTTATTCGGGGTTTTTTGGGGTCGCTGATTATAAATCTGATATTGATTTTTAAAAAACACAAAATGGTGGTTACAAAATGGTGGGCGATTCTAACAAATTTTGATTTTTTATGAAAAAAAGGATCACTTAGACGTTTTCGGGTTTGCTGATTACGAATCTGATATTTGTTTTTGAAAAAGCAAAATGGCGGTTACAATTTGGCGAAGGATTCTCACCAATTTTGATTTTTTTATGAAAAGAAAGATCACTTAGAGGTAGTGGGTTCGCTGCTTACGAATCTGATACTGGTTTAAAAAAAATGGCAGAGGATTTTCACAAATGACGATTTTTTTATATCAAAAATGATTACCACGGGGTTTTGGGGTCATGGATTACGAATCGGTTATTTATTTTTTTAAACAAAATGGCGGGTGTTTTTGTGAATTTCGATTTAAAAGAAATGGATCCCTCAAAGGGTTTATGGCGTCGCGGATTACGAAGCTAATATTAGCTTTACAAAAAAATACGCTTTTAAAATTTTATGACAGTCATGTGATATCACTGAAAATTCTTCTACATTTAAAATATTCACAATATTTCATAATATTTAAAATTGCTTAATGAAATAAGGTAATCAATATCCGATTTTTTACACACAAATTAAAAAATTTATTTTTTGGCCGCCATTTTGAAATTTAGCATTTAAGTAGTTCATTTATTGCCAGCAATACCAAAAATAACAAATTGAATAATAATATCGGGTTTCTCATTGTTTTTCTTACCTTAAAAATGGAATACCTGAAGAACATGTAAAAAAACCACGATTTTTGAGATATTTTGGCCCGCCATTTTGAAAGAAGGTAATTCTGAAAAAATTTGAGATAAAAGTACACATGTTAAAGATAATATGTGCCAAATTTGGGAAAAATAAACCCGTTTACGAGACATTTAGGTAGCCCGATTGGCATGGAATATTGGCATGGAATTGCCATCGATTGGCATGGAATTGGCATGGTCACAAAAATATTACTGCGCTTCTGCGGATATTAGAATGTAATTTGGGTTAGACAAAATGCATCAAGGTTCAGTTAAATTGAGGAAAACTTAATGGCATCCCCGATCACCCTGAGCTCGTCGACAAAAGCGCTCTAAGACACCTTGGTGTTCGTTCGTTAGGGTGGATCACTGCCACGGATCCGTGGCCAAGCCGGCAAGGTGGGTCCCTGTTTTAGCGACTTAGTGAGGTATAAGCTTTTTTGGTTAAATGGTGCTCGTGCAGATGACGCTCGGGGAATTCCTTAGTGTTCTCGAAACTTCTAGAAAGATAGCTGGCCAAAGTGGGCAAAGATGAGGAGTGTGGTGTTTCTTGAAGCTTCTAGAAACTTCGGCCTAATAGATGTACTACTCCTATATATTGCTAACTGCCCATACCTCGCAATAAATTGTAAAATGATAGAGTGCAGACTTATATTTCTGTCTCAAACGGAAATTTCTCAGTATTGTGCATGTTCTGGATAGGAATAGTGAACTATATACAGCTTGCCTCAGAGACAATATTTCGGTTTTTTGAAGCTTCTACAAAATTCCGCCTGATTGTACCATTTATGCAATACTGCTATATATTGCTAATAGCCCATACCTTGGAATACCTTGCAAAGAATAGAATGCAGACATATATCACTATCTCACGCAGTGCACAGAACGTTCTCATAATTGTGCCGGAAAGCTACATAGATCAAGCTGTCAGAGACAGATGGAGCCACTGTCTAGTGTTTTAGCACCTACGTAGTTCTAGCTGTTGCCGACAGATAGCGCCACTGTCAACTGTTTTACTATCTGCGTAGTTTTATCTGTCGCCGACAGATGACACCATCATTTAGTTAACAAAGTCGGTAAGTCAGCTGTCAGTAAGGAAGAGGACTGGCTCAGTGGTCTGCAAACTTTTTGTTTAAATAGCGCTCGTGAGGCCAGAGATTCTCCTTGTTTAATGTTTATGTTTATAAATATGTAATTTTGCCGGATCAGGAATAGACTGATCTGAAAAGATCAAACAACGATCTCATTTATTGCTGTTCGCACACTGTTTTTCTCAAGCGACAAGGCTATAATTACCCACTCAAAATGAGAAATCACGACACTTCAAACATTCCTTTAAATAACAAGGAAACTTAAAATAGCTTTGAAATAGGCGATGTCGAAAAATTGAATCGTTTTCAATCGCAGAAAATCTCATAAAGACGAAACATTATAACTTTAAACACCCCTGAATTTCTGAAGTTTCTGGAAATCTCTGGAATTCTATTCGTTAAATTTTCTGGATATGTAATTAGATATTATAAGTAATAGTTTTTACTATTTGTATTGAAAAATGCGTATGGGCAATCAATTGCGCATGTCAGTTTTGGAAAAGGTGCATTCAACTTTTTGTATGGTATGCGCAAGTGATTTAAAAAAAAAGTTATTAGTTACAACTATCCATGTAATTTTCTATTTTGAATAAAGGCTTTTTATTATTTATTTAGAGAATTTCGTATGATAACCAATTACACATATCCGTTCTGTAAACGTGCATTGTATTTTATATGACATACGCAACTGATTTTTTCCATTGATTTTCCAGCTGTAACCTATTAAACAATGCTTTTAACTTAATAGTAAAATAAAACATTTAATCACTTACGGAGCTCGTAATTTCTGAGGCATCTGTCACCGAGCTTTGATTCTACGATCATCATATAAATAAGTGATTGACACAGTTTTTGAGAACGCAATCAGTTTAAAATATGTAGGTGGTAAAACCGTGAACAGTAGCGCCATTTATCTGCGACAGATAAAACTACGTAGCTGTGCGGCACAATGCTAAGGACGTTATGTGCGCCATGTGGGATAGTATTATACATATTTCTGCACTTTATTTTTCAGCAAATTATTGTGAGGCGATGGCTGTTAGCAATTTATAAGAGTATTGCATATATGATGCTATTAGGCAGAAGTTTCTAGAAGTTTCGAGAACCCCTCCTGCTTTCTCTCTTAGGCAAACTGTGTATAGTTCACTACTCCTTTTCGGTGCATGCCCAATGCTAAGAACGTTCTGTGTGAGAGAGAAATATGTATCGGCACTCTATTTTTCGACAAATTTTTGCGAAGCATAGTCAGCTAGCAATGTAATAGGGAAATACATTCAGGTGAACACGCTGGGGCTTACTAAAAAGTATGTTACTCCGTATACATTCCCATAAGAATAAAACTTGTGTGTAAGGCGGATTGCATACTTTTTGGAAAGCTCCAGCCTGCCCACTCTGCATTTGATACTATAAGGCCGAAGTTTCTAAAAGCTTCTAGAAACTTCGGCTTTATAATACCAAATTTCCAGAAGTTTTCAGAACTCTTGGGAATCCACCGAGCTCCATCGACACGAGCTTTCCGTAACCAAAAAGCTTATACCTCACTCGGTCGGTTAAACAGGGACCCACTTTTCCAGCTTAGTCATGAATTCGTGGTAGTGATCTACCTTAACTCGGTCTTAACTTTATTAGCAAGTGTGGGGAAAATGCATCAAATCTTTTCCATCTCGAGTATCCGCTTCTGAAGCCCCGGATAAAAAAAGAACAAAAGACAAATTTCCTCAAACAGGTCCTCGACAGAGGATGCATGGCATCTTCCACATAATTGTGGAGGGCCTGTCAATGTCATATAAGCTAACGCTTGATTTTCTTAATTTACCCCCATTAAATTTGCCACAAGTGGTTTCATTTTGTCATGTCAGGACATGCCAATAGAGGTAAAAAACGTAACAGTATATTGATTTTCCAGTATAAAATATGTAATGTCATGCCGTCGGCCTTTTTATTAGTTTTTTAATCTAACAGTTTTAGAAATAAAGAGATAATGTTTAATATTGAAATCGCGTATCCTCATTCTCTACGTTTGATCACCCAGGATAGTGCAAGGCCCATTATCATAAATAAAAATATATCAAATAAATCTAAAATTGTGGAAAAAACACTGACGGATATAGTAAGTAACGAGATAATCGTCTGAGAATTCGGTAAAAAGCAGGAACTAGTTAAAACATCGGAAAGGAATCGCTTGAGATCATTCAGGCATATAGATAGCATGAAAGATGGTCGACTAACGCATCAAGTGTAGGAAGTTCAAATAAACGGTAGTGTTTGTAGAAATGTTGGAATGTGTGAGCCCAACTCTAATTAGCAGATACATAAGAACCCACGGGAACGCGTCTTTTAACGATATGCCTTACATTGCCAGCCGCTGCCTCCGCGGCTAACACCTAATACTTAACTACTATTTACAATATTTACAGTTTTCTTACACCTACTACCTCTCATATTTACAATATTTCCTTCTCCATTCCTCTTCCTCCTTCCTTCTCTGCTTCTCCACCTTACCTAACACCCCCTTCACCCAAGCTACTTCCGTTTTGTCCCCCCTTTCATGCAACAATACCGCCATACTTATATCACTCCTCTCCACCTCTTTACATTCATTCAACCAGTGCTCAACTTTTTCATTTCCCTTCCCTCACAATTCACACATTCTTTTCTCTATAAAAAGCCAGAAGCTCTTAAAATTCTTCATTGAAGCGCATCTCTTTCTCGCTATAAGTTCCTGAATTCCTTGCTCTCCTTTCTCAAACAAATATTGCACTATTTCCCTCAGCATAATCCACACACAGTTCCCATTAAATCTTGACTCTCTTATTCTCTTCTCTCCTTCTGCCTTCTCTTTCTTCATGCGCTTCTTTGGAACCAACTCATATACCTTCCTTCCTCCCTCGTGTATCCTTCTCATTTGATCCATCTGCAATCCATTCTTTCCAAAATACCTTTCCGTTTCCACCTCCATCTTTGCACCCCTATGTCTGTTTTTCTTCTCCCACCAACACTCCCTAACCAGCTTACCACCCCGCTCTTCCAAAATTTCTCCTCATATTTACACGCTCGACTCCCTGTTATAATCTCTAAACTCTTTCTTACTGTCTTGCTCCTAAGAATATTGTTCGGCGTATTCCTTACCAACCCCAGTGTCCACTTTACATGCCTCTCCTGTATCCTGTTTACCTCCTCACTCATCTTCCACCTCCACTTCGTAAAATAAGGCAGTCATCACTAGTAAATCAAACAATTTCATTCTCCTTACAAAATCATCTGCGAACGACCTCTTCCCCAGCCCCCACACCTACCTCATCATCACAATTGCCCTTCTCACTCTCTCTTTTATATGACCATCCACTTCCCCACTCCGTGAAAACAGTAAGCCCAGGTACACAAGCTCTTTCACCTCCTGTACCGCATTTCCCTTCCACTTCCACTCCCTACCTTTTTATCATCTCCTTTAAAACCTCTTAATTCTTTGCTAGCAGCAGCATGTCGTCTGCATATACGAATGGCCATATCCTGACCATATTTCTTCCTAAACACCTTCTTTTGCACACAAACTTTCCCTTTCTCTTTTAGAGCTTCCCATATCTCGTCCACCGACTCCCCCTCAAAGCTTACGTTGTCCAACTGCTCCTGATAATTCTCTATCGCCTCTCTCGCCCATAACAACCTTTCCCCTAACGACCAACCTTGCATATTCATAATCACATAGTCTATCACTGATACACCTATCTTACTCACATACGTGTATTATCCCTCTTTGTCCTTTGTTACTATATCATTCGTCACCGCCTAGCCTATGTACTCCATCTACTCTCTTAAAATCTTCCCCTCTTTATTTATTATCTTATCCTTCAAATTTCTATTGAAGTTCTCCCCTTACCGGTACAGGCCCTCGTCTCCCCCAATGCCCTCATTAAGCCCCCCCCCCCTCCCAGTACCAGTATACCCTCACCTCTTTCTTTCGTAGTAAGTTTTCCACTCTTTATTTAATTTTTTTCATCCCATCCTTATTGCACACAGCATCAAACTTATACATTACTCCTCTTATCTTTACAGCCCACATTTGCATGCTTCCGCCTCTCCCTGCTCATAAACTTCTTCCTCTAATCCATCCCTAACCCTTGTAATAATTCCCCCACTAGCCCATCCTTTCCTCTTTACTTTAATCGTCTCCTGAATCATCCACATATACCCCCTTGGCAACTTTAGCTCTACTCTATCGCATTTCTTTCTCTCTACCCACGTCTCTACCAGTCTAATCACATCAAATTCCTGAATATGCCTCCAGGAAATCTTGATCTTAAAGTAAGTTGCATTATAAACTGGAAGAATTTTTTGAATTACGACGATCTGAAGTATTAAAAATGTTTTCCTAAAACATGAGCTCTTTTGGGTTACTGCGAAAATGGCCAAAGCTAAACCTTTGGTGTCTAAAGAAAAATCTGTAGTATTTAATTTTCTAGAAGAATATCTACTTTCAATAAATGCAATTTGTTTTCAAAGTTTCTATGGGTGGAAGTCTATAAATGAGGAACAAAATATAGGCGTTTATGGAAGTATGCCCCTCACTCGTGATGTACCATCATATTATTGTGTACTTATAACAGAAAAGTAATCATGTATTTCTTGGTTTAGGATTAAGATCATAGCCAATGAGTTTTCCTGATGGTGGCCCTGATCCTGGTTTTCACTGCTATGGACCTTCTTCCTCTTCTATTGACACACTTTTTCCAGACAAGGCTCATTCTTTTGCCAGACCTCATTATTGTGCCAGGCCTCCCCATCAGCAGAGCTATCTTTTCGTGACAGGTCCAGGTTCCCTACTTCCAGGTAAACTTTTTCAAGCACACTTGGATTTAAATTTGAAGATCTTGCACTTATTCGACTTATTTCCCATAAATATCCGCATCGGATATTCAAATTCTGAAAATACGCTTTTCATTCAGATAAACCAATTCCATGGGAATAAAAAATCATGCACCAAATCTCATATCAACCGGATAACAAATTGTATTATCAACGTCTAATGGCGACGTTTCGTGCAATATATAAACCTATTTTTCCGCTGCTAAAACGGGTAAAACTAAAGATGAATGGATACGTGCTGAAGAATATCTGAAAACAGAAACTTACCACAAACGTTCACAATTTGTGTGCAATCTAAAAAGTAAATTGATTTAAATGGAATTACGTTCATCACATCAAATAATTTATTAAAGGGGATCCAAGAAGAAAATAGTACGTACTAAAACCCGAGCTAGAATCAGATAATTTCGGGACTATACATAGGACTCAGATTAAAGTTTCGTAAAATCTGATAACAACATAGTTTTATTTTAGATGAGGTTTCTAAAATGATCAAGTCTGTTACGTTTTTATGTGGCAAAGTCAAGTAATTAGCCCTTTACATCTTGTTATATATAAATGAAACAACATAATATTAATAAAATTAATGTTTTGCGATACAAACATATCATTCGAAAATTCAGTAGTGATTGAAAATCGAAGTTAAAGAACGATCCTTTTGTTGAAAGATGACCTTTTTCTCTGCGTATTTCTAAAAAATTAGTTGAAAATAATAAATGAATGAATATCTTTGCCTGAATTCTTTAAATTTCCGAAACTATGAAGCTGTAAATATAAAGCATTACTAAGATAGTTATTTCAGGTTCAAATCAGTGCGATACCAAATTATGTTCGTTTAAACTGACTCTTATCAGATGTAAATATCTCAGAAGCACAATGTTGACGTCTTCAGCCTAAAAGATAAAGACTATAGTATAGATTGTGTAACCTAATAAAGCAGTAGAATATTCATCAACTACATTGTTACTATAATTTACAATTAAAACTTTAATCAGTTTATTCTGTATGTAGATAAAATGAAAATTTTCTGCACTATACTCTTATGCTTGGTCGGTATCTTAAATTCCATTGCTAAATATAATAATGATATATATCTATTATTTTCGTGAATATTATTTTGAAACTGTAGGCAAATCAGAATTTTTTTATCAATTGAAGAGCACAGAGCATTTTTTGAAGTACCATGCGACGTAAAAACTGGCATTTTCTGCACGCGTTTGAGTAGTATGGGATCGTCCACAAATTACGCAAAATGTTTTTCTTTTGTTTAAATAAAGACAGACATGACATTTCTGTAAAGTGGAGAAGTACACAACGATATAAAAAAAAACATCTTCCGTAATTCGTGGACGATCCCTATGTCAATAAAAGTACTTTTTCGGTGTCAAAACTTCGAACCGCATTATGTTGTTTTTGACCTTGGAGTAACAGCATGATGCAATAGCTTTCAGTGTCGCAACGTAAGCAATTTTCTGCGATGAACCGGATCTGCCATCAGGCTTAGCTTAACGGTTCCTTGTTTGGCCCTAACCGCAAAAAACACTATTAGATCGTTACAATGGCCTATTTTGCTGACACAAAATCGAACTAGATACAGCTTGATGCGTTTTTACGGGCACTGAGTCTAATCAAACTATTTTATGAGCTAATCAAATAAGAATTCATTTAAAACCTCAAGATGACTAAATATAATTTCAAAGAACACCTCAAATCCATGGAAATGACATGTTATATACGCTGAAGCTAGAACCTCACCGCATTCATATACGATCTCGGGGTACTAGAGTCCACCTTTACGATTTCGTAAAACTTACTAGATTACAATATATTCTTAACCTCAAGAAAATTAAATCTTACTTAAGAAATACCTCTCATTCTTTAAAGCAGCTAATTTTGTCATTGAAAAAGAAAACATTTGCATGTTTTGCACGTCGAAATTTTTGTAATCAGGGTCACAATTTATATTTTTGTGTTTTATTCTAATGAAATTTAACGTGCAGTTAACATCAATTTACCAGAAAAGTACTGTTTAGTCTATTTTCTTCCTACTATACCGTGTTGTTTTTTCTTTAAAGTATTTATAAAAAGGGTTTTTCTTACGTTGCTTCCCTCTCAAAATCGTTTCTCTCTTTAGCATCCAGTAAAAATCAGCCATCATGACTTCATCCCATCGATCCTGATATCGTTGTTCCATTAATTTTTTCTCTTAATGAAACCGTTCTCATTCTTCTTTGTAGTAAGATGCAGCATTTTCGGGAAACCCACGCAGATTTGAATCAAGAAAGCGTAATTCTAAATTAATTAAACATTTCAGATTTTGAAAAATTTTTAACCATCTTGTCCACGATTTTTGTGTAGTCGGGACTTTTATAGTTACCTAGGAAATTCGTCGCTGTTGCTTTAAAACTTTTTCAAGCAACAGAAATAGTTAGGAATCTTTGCCATATATACGGAAAGCATTGGCCATTTGTATGTGAGGCTCTAACGAATTGTTTAATTAGATTAAGCTTGATGTGAAGGCGTGGAATGAGAATTTTTAGAGGATTAACTAGTATTTCCTGGATGATGTTATGGGAACCAGGTTTGAAGGATTCTCTCTCAGAGCAATACTTTTCCTGTAATGGTTGGTTTAATCTTTGCTCTTTCACAGGCATAAGATGCATGGCTCTATCGTGAAACCTTATTGTTGTCATAGTATCATTGTATCATAGTATAATTTCATGTGAGATTTCCTACTAATTTTTTTTATCAAAATTTTTTTCCTTATTCTCGAATGAAAAAAAATGAAAAGTATTTTTTTATTTTACTTAGTCCACGTTTGATGATTAAAAATTCAGTTTTTCAATCGTTTTTTGCAATAATTAAAAAAAAAGATTATTAATATTACAAAATGTCCATCTCCAAATTGAATGACTTTTTTGTTATTTTCAACTGTAGTATCCCGAATCCTTTATTCATTGTTGAAAAAATTATTTGAAAAACTGAATTTTTAATCATCAAATGCAGAATTTAAATTAAACTATATCGCACTATTTTTTGTTATGATGCAATTTTGTTAGTTAGAAAATTGGACAATTTACGAAACGTCTGAAAAAACCGATTTTTTTGGGAAGTGATCTTTCAACTTTTGTATTGGAAAAAGTGCGTCATGATTTAATATATAAATTCATGAACAAGAGTAATTTGTAACCATTTTTTAGTTAAAATATACGGTGAGATGATGATGTGATGATATATTTATACCTTTATAAACAGCATTCACGCAGAATCTTTTTCTTTTTTTGTAAAAATTCGCTTGACTTCCCATGACCTTGTTAATATGAATATATCATGATACGTTAATTTCAGAGTACCATTTCCCGGGAACAAAAATTAAACTAGGCAGTGTCAAAAATATTCTGACGCAAGGAATCGTTTTCTCGGACTTGCGTTACAAAATTTCTTCGAGAAAGAACTATAGGCATTTATGGAATTAATTTACCTAATTGCAAACTCATCTATAAATCGTGGTGTACCAACATGACTTTTTTGGAACAAAAATTTAATCCTGTATTTCTTGTTTCAGAATTAAGTTTGCAGTCAAAGCATTTGCCTTTTGAAGAACCTAATTCTGGTTTTCATCGCTGTGGACCTTCTTCTTCTTCTTCTCCTGCCGAACCAACTGTTCGTGCCAGGTCGAGGTCTCCTACTCTCAGGAAAACTTTTGCCAACCTACTTGGATTCAGATTTGAAGATCTTTCATTGATTCGACTTATTTCCCACAAAAATCTGAATCGGAGATTCGAACTCCGCATATACGTTTTTCCTCGAGACAAACCAATTGGATTGAGGAAAAATGCTCGGGACCTAAATCCCATGTCAACCGAAAAACAAATTGTAATATCAACTCCCGAAGGCGACGTCTTTGCAGAATAAATAGAGGAATGTCCAGTATCCCCCAACGACCTAATCGCAAAGAATTATGGAGTATTACGTGTGTACACCACAACTATGTTGTTAAATGAATCTCCAAAATTACAGTACATATCGCAAATTTCATATCATATGATATTGTGACATAAAGAAATCTGATTTCAACTTTTTTATGTTAAGTTCAGCAGTTAAGCGTTTCAATTATAAAACCGTTCAGTTTACATTTCATAATTTAAGGATCTTATAAATACTAAATTTACCATTTTTAAACGTACATTTTCAATTTAAAAAATTAATAATGCAGTTTAGACGACTTGAGATATAATTTTTGCTGTTTGTTGAACTAAGTTTTTAATTGAATTGTCTACTAGTATTATTCTTGCAAACATTTAAAAATGTTGAAACTCAATGTATCCTATTTGATAAGAAAGCTCCAGCTAATAAATGCCTATGGTTTCTAGAGAAATACAAATTCAGTTCAAATTGGTTTGGAAGGAATAACGTACATATCTATTCGGAGTTCTCAAGTTAATTGAAAATGATTTTTGATATTTACTACCAGTATAAAAAATGTTCAAAAAAGTTTTTTATTTGTGTTTGTTATTTTATTTCTTACAACATCATTTATAACTTGTCATGCATCAACATTCTTTTGTGTAGGTACTTAAAACAAAATTGTAACCATGCATTTTTTCAGGAATGAGTTCGCAGCTGACAAATTTGCCTGGTGGTGACCCTAATCCTGGTGTTCATCACTGTGAACCTTCCTATTTTTCTTCTTCTGCTAGCAGACATTGTCCAGACCCAACTCAGTCTCTTGCTAACCCTCATTATTCTGCCAGGTCTCTATCACCTGCTGAACCACCTCTTGGTGACAGGTCGATCTGTCCTACTCTTAGGCAAATCTTTCCAAGCCTACTTGAATATGGATTTGATGATCTTGCTCTTATTCGACTTATTCCTCATAAGTTTCCGGATCGGATATTCGATCTCCGAATATACGCTTTCCCACCAGATAAACCAATTGGATTGAAAACAAAAAATGGTTTCCTCGAACCCATGCCAACTGGAGACCAAATTGTATTATCAACATCCAATAGCGACGTCTGTGCAATATAACTAAAATCAGAAAGCAGAAGCACGAGTCTTCGTCCAATATTTAGCTTCTTTTGGGGATCATAGAACGAGTGAAAATAAATATGAATAGCGGTGCGATTGTAGGAATGACCACAGAAGAAATTGCGGAATATCCAACAGCCAATACCGGACTGACCAAAAAAAGTTATGGAGTATTACGTCTGTAAACCGCAATTTCATAACAGTGTTCACAAATTTTTTTAAACGCGCGCATCAGACAGATTTGGCGCTTTGAAATCGGCCATTCCGCTTTTCTCGCGTTTGTGCATAGACCTTTCAAAATTGAAGTTGAAAAAAAATTTTTTACGTTTACAATTACATTTGTTTACATTTTACAATTGTTTTGAAAAAAAGATATCCAGTTACTTTACATAAAAAAATTTATATTACTGAATACTGTGCCTTTAAAAATACGTTTGATAAGATAGTTTTTAGGTTTAATTATGAATAATATTATGAATTACATTATCGCCTGGACTTACCATGCAAGAACAAAACGTAAATTCATTTTAGCGCGGCACGGATGGCCGCTAGGGACGAAATATCCCAATTAAAAAATTTAATTGTAGGGTATACAATGACTCTCTTTTGTCTTTACAAGAAAATCGCGGCTTGTTTTGTTTTTTAACAAATTGCAATAAGGCAGTTTTTTTAAAAGTCAATTTTTCATTCGATTTTTGCCATTACTTCGTGCTCAAATCTACATCTTGTTTGGAATTCCCTTATGAAATTCAGAGAAAATATTTCTTATAGTATGCCTGTTATGAAAGTAGAAGATAAAAATTGTAATCTTCATTTATGAAAATTTCAAAAATTATTTTCTAAGCTTTTGAAAAATTCGTGCCTTAAAAAATTTGAGCATTTCATATATCTAAACAAGTTAAAGCAAATAGGAACCTGCTGGACAGGAGTTATTAAAAATTGTATAAAGAAATTTTCCGTTATATTTGGCTCAAAGAAGTGTGTGAACAAGTTGTTTTTCATGAAACTGATTCTTATGAGATATAAGTATCTCAGTTGGACAAAGATGACGCCTTTAATCTAAAAAATAACGACTACAGTATAGATTGTTTAACCTAATAAAGCAGTAGATAATTCGTTAGCTTTATTGTTAATTAAACTTCTAACTAATACATTCAGCAATTGGTCCTCCACTTTGAAAAGATAAAGTTTGTCTGTACTCTGCTATTATCCTTGGTCCTAATCCTAAATTCTATTGGTGAATATATACTAATATAATATATTTATAATTTAGGTAAACATATTATTTTGCCAGGCACATAAATACTATATAAATAAAAGTCAAATAATTCCGGAAATCATTTTTCTCAAACCAAAACAGAAAATTTAACCTTTTTAATTCTAATCGCAAAACTTTAACTTATAATTACTTTGTGTTTTGAATGTTCAATCAAAATAATTTAATTTTAAAGGTTAACAATTGAAAGATTTTCCATTTTCAACTGTGAAAATAAAGGGGTAATTATTTTCTATTTAAAATTTTTTTTTAGTTTATTTTGACGCTAAATCGTTATTTTTTAAACATAATTGCAACTTTCATTTCTCATCGTTTTAGAAGGTTTTACTTTGAAGTATTCCATTCAATTTTCTGCTTTGGCGCCTTTACAATTACATTTTCTCAACTCTAAATGTAACAATTTTGGAATGAAAGTTTTAAATTTTAAAAGTTTTTGTTGTGCTAACATCACAGTTGCTGAAATCCACTCTTAATTTACAGGTATAAAAACTTTTCAATAAAAATAGTAAGAAGGAAAAAAAGATGAGAAAAGAAAGTAGGGAAGAATGGAAGATTTGTTACTGGAATATAGCAGGATTAGAGAGAAAGGATAAGGAGTTTATGAGAAATTTGACACAATGGGATCTAGTCATAATGATGGAGACGTGGTTAGATGAAAAGGGATGGGAAAGAGTAAGGGGAAGGTTATCAAGTGGTTACAAATGGCAAGTGCAAAATGCAAAGAGGAAGAATAAAAAGGGCAGGGCAATGGGAGGAATGACGATGGGAGTAAGGAATGAATGTATAACAGGGAAAGATAAAAAAGACAGGAATGAACAAAAAGAAGGAGTAACAGTAGAAGAGGCTATGATGGGAGGAGAGAAATGGAAAGTAGTGGGGATTTATGTGAACGGTGATATGCAGGAAAAAGCAGAGGAGATTAAAGAAATGATTGAAGAA
>NC_046658.1:166022308-166033050 GCF_010883055.1 Belonocnema kinseyi | reverse complement strand
AGAAAGGATAAGATTGTAAAAAATATATAGATGTAAACAGAAAGATTGTAAGGAATGGAAGTCATGTAAACCCTTAGGGGACACATTATGAATAAAGAAGAAGTAAAGATATAAAGGATGTTGGAAAGCGATGTTTTTTGTCAGTGTTGTAATAATTAATAATTAAAACACTGAATGAGATGTTAAAAATGACATATTTCAGACCATATGATTAAGGTGTTGAAATGATTGATGACCGTATTTAAAGTTTGTACAAAAGAAAGAAGAAACAAGAAAAGAAAGATACTGGTTTTAGCTGCCATTGTTTTTCTTTATTTGGTATGAATTTTCATTCAAAATCTATCAAACATTTCCTCCCTTTTGAAAGGCTGATTCCAGGTTTCGTTTGAAGAAAAAATTTATTCATTTTAAAAATTGAAAATTCAAATAATATTTAAAATAAAATTTTTTGTAAATTTTAAAACACAACATTCAACCCCCCCGCCTCCCCTCCACCTTCCCGCCTGGTGGCAGCCTTACACTTTTCGTGACAGTCAAAAGTTTCTGAAATTAGTGAGCCCTGGTATACGAGTTTACGTGTGTAAACCACTATCCTTTACACCGCAAACAATTTTTTCAAACGCACGCGTTAGTCAGATCGGACAATGAGCAATTGTGAATTTTTTTGGATTAAAAATTTTTCATTTTAAACGGACATTTTCAATTTATAGAATTTTAAAACTCACTTGGGAAGTCTTATGATGCAATTTTGATTTTACACATTGGACTGTAGTTCGTGAAATTTGTTCTGTATCAGGCTACAATAATCCAATTGTAACTGATGAATTTAAAATCTTTTAATTGAAGAAATTTTTTTGCAATATTTAGCAATATTTGGATTTTCATTCAAAATGTGCAATTTTAAATCAAATTTTCAAAACTAAAAAATTTAAAACTGAATTGTTGAAAATACAAAGACTTATATTGTGAAAATTTTAGAGTGTTTCATTTACGTTTTTAACGTACCAATTTTAATTGATTCACTTTAAAAATTTTAATTTTTAATTTAATGTTCCAACTTTTGATGTATAAATAACAGTTAAACAATTATTATATGGAACGTCTTTTAATAAAAGTAGTTTTAACTGTAATGTAAGAAGTGTACAATAAAGGAAAATAATCGTTAAATTTTTCATTTTCCAAACTTAAAATTGCTTAAAGTGATATAATATTGAAAATTCACAAGTTTTTAAACTTATTCTTTATTCTAAAGCAACGAATATGATTTTGTTGTGCAGATTTACATATTTATATTTTTTAACCTGGAATATTTGTACTGTTCAATTCAGTTTTAAAATTCAAAACTTTTTAGTTTAACGGTTGGCAAAAAACAGAATTTTTTTAGCGGTGGGAACGGCCGCGTCGCTTTTGTTAAAGCACCTTTGGTTTTCAGGAATACATTCTCATAACTTGACTGGCACTTCGTGCTCCATTAAAAGCATGAGAAACGGTGTCCATATGAGCAATGGGAAAATGGCTAAGTATGATTGAATTCGAGATATAAATCCGAACACTAGATCAAAAACAATGACAGAAAAAACAAAAGTTAAAATTTTTTGCAGGTAAGACTTGCAACAGTTAAGAATTAAACATATTTCGGCAAAAGTCTCACCGAGATTAGGAGAATAATTCTTATCTCGTCTACTGCGTCACGCTGAAGTGAGAAACTAACAGTAAAACGTGCAGAATCAGCATAGAAGATACAAACAAAAAAATTTGTTCTCACTAATATTTATCCTCCGAAATAAATTACACTATTGTAGACGAATTAAAACTCATTTATTGGCATTTAGAAAAAGCGCAAAAAGCAACTGACAGATGGGAATCTCCATTTCTCGCCAATCTAATGTAGTTAAACGACGATAGATAGCGCTGGCGTCGTAATTCTATCTACACTTCGAACAAAAATGGAGCGATTATAAATCAAAAGATTATTTATCCATGATTAAAAGTCTAAAATTATCTTCGATATTCTAGAAGATAATTTTTTTATCCAAGCCTGAAAATAGACTTAGTTTACTCATTTGAAGAAAGCTTTTTTTTCAGATAATTTTTTTATGCAACCGAATATAACTTTAAAAAGAAAAGAGAAATTTTAAATAGGCTCAACAAAAATTCTGTGTGATTAGCTCCTCACATCCTTTTACTTTTAAGTTCAAAAACGTAATTTAAGTTAAATCAATGTTTTGCGATACAAAAACATCTTTAGAACTTTCAGTCGTGATTGAAAATCGAAGTTCGAGAACGAAACTTTTGTTCAAAGGTGATATTTTTTTTAGCATTTCTAAAAAAATTGAACAAAAAAATGAAAGAATGAATATCGTCTCTACAATTCTTTGAGTTTCCAGAACTATGAATTATTAAACATAAAATGTTACTGAGATGGCGATATCAGTTTCAAAGGTGTGCGTAACCAAATTATTTACATTCAACCTGACTCTTATCAAATGTAAATATCTCAGAAGCACAAAGCAGTCGTCTTCAGCCTGAAAGATAACATATATAGTATAGATTGTGTAACCTAATGAAGCAGTAGAATATTCATCAGCTACATTTTTAGTAAATTTTATAATTGACACATTAATCAGTTTGTTGTTTACTTAAACAAGATGAAGATTTTCTGTAATTTATTCCTATGCTTGGCCATTATCCTGAATTCCATTGGTGAATATAAGAATAAATAATGTCTAATATTTTGGTAAATTTATTTTTAAGCTATAGACGAATCAGAATTTTTTTATAAACGGTCTCGCGGGGGGGGGGGGGGGGGGGGGGGGGGGGGGGGGGGGCAGAAGCAGTAAAGCGTGAAGCTAGCGAGATATAACAGACCATTATTTTTTTAAAAATATGCCTGCCAAACGAGTACACACTCGTTGCGCGCCGCGAGCGCGGCGCTTCGCCCCAAGTTTGAGCGCGCCTAAGGCGCGCGGGTACGCTCTCGCATTTTGCGCTCGTTTTCAAACGTTTAATGCGTACCCCTTAAATCCATTTTTGCAAATCTCGTAAGTATTATAACTTAAGTCAACAACTGTTATTTAAACTTTTAAAGAATTCTAGCCATAAATTGGCACTGAAATTATTTTCGATTTGTTTTTAAATGAGGTTCTAAAAGCACCTACGAATTTGACGATTACATTCTCATTACAAAATGCGAGCTTCTCGCTCGAAAATTTATGCTCAATTGAAATGATGATCATGAGAACTACAAAATCTATCTGATGATTCGCAGGCAAGACAGTTCAAAAGAGGAAGGGATTCGGATAGGGTACGAGAGATAACGAATATTACCAAAGCTTTGAATTTAAATAAAGTCACAGAAAAAACTAGGGGTTCACTCATGTTGCGGTTCAAATGAAATTTGGTGTCATTTGAAACATGAGCTCCAATAGATACCTGTAGAGACCCAAATGGGTTCGTTTAGAGCGCACTTGAAAAGGACATCATCCAGACACATTCAAAAGCCAACCGCTTGCAAAGTCGGGCTGATAAGTGAGCAATTTACAGAATATGTTGGTAAAGCAAACACAAACGATTGTCAGTGAAAATTTATTCTTGCCTATCCCATTTTAACTTACACTTAAAAGTTATGAAAAATTAAAAAAATTATTCACATAATTTTATTTAAAAACTTTGATTTACAATTAACAAACTTTTGTAATTAATTATTATGAAGTGAGTCTTTTATAAATATAGTCTTAAACAAGCACTACTAAGATCAGCTCAGCCAATTAGCCATTATTAATATTTTTCAATATTACCATGACCTTTAGTTGTTTCAAATTAAATAATGGTAGAGAGGCATCAGAAACAATCATTCTTGCATTCGTTTTTGCAGCAACCTAACGTCACTTCTAACAATATATTTGTACTTTTAAAAACTAACATATGTAATTGCACATCTCTCCATAACAGCAAGCATATTACTCAGGATTTCATTGCGAATACTTTTCTTTATATTTAGGGTACCTTTTCACGAAGACCTGTTTTGAATTAACTGGTTGATAACCTAGAAACGAACTGGTTGTTTTAAATTAATTCATCAGTTTATTCAAATTCGATCTCTGTAAAAAGGTACCCTTACTTTATAAAGTTGAAAATACACTCAGGGTATTTTCTTGAAATAATGAAAGAAATTCATTTGTTACTTTAAGCGCGTGCATTTCAAATTATATAAATATTCAAATGTTATATTTATAATAAATAATGATTGGGAAATGATTCAAAAGTGATTTATTAATGCTAAAATGGAATTTTTGAGTAACAGATGGAAAAATATTGTGATTTTATTGCCAAAAACTTTTTTTATTTTGACTTTAGAAAAAACAAAATAGTTTGAAAATAGGAAAAAACAACAGTCATTTATTTAACGTCCCTGGTGGATGCCTGAGTGCCCGAAGTAATTGTGCTGTCGTACCGTTGTGTACTTTAAGAAACATGTAATCTTCTGTTTTTTGTTTGTTGCAGAATTCAGTTCACAATTTGAGTGTTTTCCTAATGGCGAACCTATTCCTGGCGTCCCTCGCTGTAAACCTTCTTCCGCTTCTCCTGCCAGAACTCATTCGTCTGCTGAGTATTCTCCGCCTGCCGAGCCACCTCTTCATGCCAGGTCCAGGTCTCCTCATCTCAGGTACACTTCTGCAAACGAACTCGAAGGGATAGTCGAAGAACATGCTTTTATTCGACTGCGTCCCTACAATAATCCAACCCAATTATTCGAACTTCGAAGATACACTTTTCCTCCCGATAAACCAATTCGATTGAGAACCAACAAAAATATCATCTTGCCCATGCCTAGCGCAGAAAAAATTGTATTATCAACATTTAATGGTGATGTTTTTGCAATGTTGGAAAAATCATCAAGTAGACAAATGATTTTTCGTGGACTATTTAAACCAATTTCTTCGCGGTCAAAACGGGCGAAAATTAATATGGACACCGGTGCGGTTGAAGAATTGACTCCAGAAGAAATCGAAAAGTGTCCAGTAGGCCAACCAATCAAAAAGAGTTATAGAATATTTCGAGTGTGAACCGTATTCGGTCTTTATGCTTACTATAAATTTATGAATATACCTTCTTAATGACATTTGAAACGAGGGATAACTGTAATATTTTTAAGCAAAAATTCCTTTTTTAGAGTAAAGGCGATACCGAAAAAACCGAGCAATCTCCGGAAACTTTTTGAGACCGCAAAAAACATGTAATTACAAAGACTTAATATAGCTTCAGGGCCAAAAATTAGATCTCTTAAAAAATTTTTTTCTATCATTGTTTGCATAATTTTAAGAATTGGAATAATCTTGACAAAAAATTTTTTTTACGCCTCGAGTTCAATCATGTATTTGCTACGAGCTATGCGATCGGTATTCATAAGGATCTGATTCAGGATCCTGTATGAAGTCAAACCAAGATGACTGACGTTCTTAGTAACTTGAGGTTGGTGCATTTGAGCCAGGGTGAAAAAATGCCCTCGCCAATAGGTGCGTACGCGATAAAAACGTACATTTGAATCCTTAAACCTTTTAAAACTAGAAAAATGCAATATTAGTGCACAAATGGAATATTTTTAATTACATTTTAGATAAACCGTTGTAATGTCGCTTGCTTTCTTATGGTCCAGAAAGTTCCTTATAACGCGGTAGGCGTTTAATAAAACCGCATTATGAGCTGCTGAAATCACAATAGGATAAACGAATGCATGCATTACATTTCACCATATTTTCTTTATTTCAGGCCTCAGCTCCCTATACTTATACATCTTGGTTATATAGGTTTTATTGGTTGCCTGTAGTGATGCTTCCAAGCGATATTTTTCGATACTGAGACGATACCGATACGATACTCACCTTCCAGTCTCGGATTTGTATCGCTCGGTTTTGTGTCGTTTCGAAAAAATATCGAAAAAATATTGAAAAATAACCGGCAAAAGGAGCTTTGAGGAGGGCGGGAGGACCTTAGCCTTTTGGGAGAAGACCTTGAAACAAAAGAATGATATAGATTCTAAAAATCTAAACTCTAGACTAGACCTCTATAGTTTACACCGCCGAAGAAATTTTAAAGCACTCACTGAGATAGTTATTTGTTTCATTTAAAGAAACTGAAACTTATTTCAATTGGATTTTTAAATCAAATCTTTTACATATAGAGATAAAAGTTTTTTTTATTTTAAACGAATGTTTTCATTTAAATAACTTCTCTCGCTTTTTATTTGTTGATCAAGAGGCACAAAGATATTTCTCAACTTCTATTTTACACAAAACCTATTTTACGTTTTATGTTAGCTTATTTATTTACCTTATAAGTAGTGGAAGTTTTAGAGTTATTTAGAAGTTTTGAAATAATTTAAGAATAATTTAAATCTTGAAAATTTTGCAATACAATTTCAACAAAAAGTACATTTTTGAAGATGGCGAACAACACACTTAGAAGCTCTTCAAGCGATTTGAAAGATTTCAAGAAAATGATAAATTTTCTTTTGTTTCATAGACAAATTTCATTTATAATTTTTTTTTAATTTGGAGAACAACTTTTATTATTTCAAAAGTCTTGAAAACTTGGCCCAGAAGGAATCTGGAAGATTTTAAGGTATTTCTTTCATTTTGTAGCTTTTTTTTTAATTTCATGAGAAATTCAAAATAATGTTTATAAATTGAAGAGAATGAACAATATTTTTAAATAAATGTACATTCTTGAAAATTTCAAAAAAAGTGGGAATACTTAAAATGATTTTTCATTCTAACTTATTACTGGCCAACGAAAATTAAAAAAGATGAAAAAGATTTTTAAGGTCGAAAAAATGTAGAAGATATAAGGGCAATTTTTGCGATTTTTGAATTTTATCTTTTTTTTTAATTCGATTTAGTTCCAAAGATTTTTAGGAGTTTGTAACAAAAAGTACATTTTCAAAGATAAAGAACGAAAAATTTTGAAGCCTTACACGTGTTTTTTTATCTGAAAATGTAACTATTCTATTTTGGTTAAATACTTATTTTTTAACTTTAATATTCATTTTTGATATTATGATTTGAAAATTGGACTATTTTGTTATAGATTTGATTGTTTTTTATTCAAAATTAATTTTTAATGCAATTTTATCTCCCATTTTTTGTTGAAAGTTAATCTTTTTTAAATAAAAATTAATTTATTTTGTTGAAAATCCAATTTTTTATCTGAAAATTTAACTAGTCTAATTTCGTTTCTAAAGATGAAAATTGAACAATTTTTTTTACATTTTTTTTTCTTGAAAAATTATCTTTTTATTTACAAATCTGTCTTCTAACTTCTTTAGTGGCGATTAAAAATATCACTAAGACATGCAGCACTAAATTTGAAACATTTTATACCCAAAAATCTGGCCTCCTTTATATATTTATGTGAAGTAAATTATATTTTTCTATTTGCAATAAGTCAAATGGTTCTAATGTAGTTCGGGATTTCAAAATCTAAATAAATCTGAGGAGCAGCTAGATCGTCATTCATTAAGTCGGGAGGGCACGGATTCCGGCTCGTGCATTTTCGGTTTTACACGAGGCTGGTCATTGCAGCATATAACAGAGCCGTCTCACCGAAACGCCAGAAGAAAAACACACGTACATAGCTACCCGCAGACCGGCAAATACGAAATGTACCAAACCAAGCCAATTTCAAAACGGGATACTAGAAACGTAACAAAAAATATAAGTTTGTCAAATACTATTAAATCAACGCGCAGCAATAAAAATTTAGTTCTTGAATCCAGTCATAGTGCTGAATCCATTTCCTCACGTGCTGAAACTAACGATAGGGCTTTTGATGACTTGTCGAGACGCGAATTATTTGAAAGAACGGCCCCTGTTTGAACAACAGAAATTGATAAGATTCCTATTCAACGACTGAAAATAGGTGAAAGAATAAAAATTTCTCGTGACATAGTACCTGAAAGTGATAGAACTAACATGTCTGTCACTATGTTCGTTGATCATTGCAGTTTGGAAGAATTGTTGAAAACACTTCAAAGAATATACTCGCCAAAATCGGACATATGTCCGTTGTCGCAAGAATTGGCTGGGAAAAAAGAGCGGTAGACGAAAGTATTATTAATTATAGAGCGCGGAACCGAAATTCCAAATAAAATCATTATAAAAGTAATGGATAAAAATTCAGGTGCGAAGGGCGCAGAACGTTGGAAAGAATGCCGAGAAAATGCCTTAGCTTCTTAAGCCGATCTTGAAAATAAAAGTTGTTCATAAAGGTCAGGATTAATATCTAAATTCTATTCAGTGTTACAACTGTCAGGAATACGGACATCGTAAGCGGGACTATCCTAAAAATGACAGCATTAAGGAACATTTTAAGGAATTTTCCTATTCAGCAAAGTGGGCTTTTGGGTGTTCCCTTTTTGAAGCAGCATAGGGCAATGTTAAATTTTGTAGATGATTATATGCATTTGAGAGACGAAGGTCTTCCATTTATTACGTATACTAATATAAAATTAGAAGCATGGACTAGGAACACGGTAAATCTGCCCATAAAAACCTAGAATTCAAAGGAAGGCTATATATTAGAAGAATTTAATATGGGCCTGACATCTATGATGGCGAGGTTTTAGTGTCAAATATTGTGAATTCAGTTACAATTGTTGTAATAAATTAATCAGATAAGGGTGTAAAATTGACCGTGCCTCTTCTTGAGTTAGAAAAATGTGAAATACTTCCTCCTTTGGTTCAGAATCCCAAGGAATCAGAAAATATTCGAGAGGAACAAAAATCTAAAGCAATGAGATTTACGAAACTTTAAGAAAATCTGAATTTGGAGGATCAAAATAATGAAGAAGAAAGAAGCCCTTTAAGAGCGTTTTCAGAGTTCCCCTATCAGTTTCTTCTGCCTGTAGATAAGTTAGGGAAAGCAAATACTGTATCTCACAACATTTTTACCACCGATGAACATCCTATCAACGTCAAACAATATAGAAATCCACCAATGCATGAAGAAGTAATTCGGTGTCATACTGAAAATGTACTTAAAGACGAAATAATTCAGCCCTCAAGTCCCCCTTACAATTCGCCTGCAATAATTGTACCTAAACCTGATGATGCACAAGGTAATAAGCGATGGGAAATGGTCATTTGGCCATGGGTTTCCATCAAATTCCAATGGACCTAGATTCCAAGGCTAAATCTGCTTTTCTTACTCCTTATAGACACTATGAATATAGTAGAATGCCACTCGGGCTCAAAAATGCTACCACCACATTTCAACGGATGATGGATCAGGTGTTGAGAGGTCTCCAAAGTTTTAAACTTTTCGCCTACATGGATGACATAGTCATTTATGCTTCGTCCTTAGCTGAATATACTCGAAAATTAAGGGTCCTATTAGCGCGATTAAAATCTGCTGATTTAGCCTTGAAACTAGAAAAATGTCATTTTCTATGACATGAAATTGCCTATTTAGGACATACTCGTATAATTACTCGTGATGGTGTCAAGCCAAATCAAAAAAAATTAAAGCCGTCAAAAGGTTCCCTCCGCCTAAAGCAAAAAAAAATATAAAGCAGTTTTTAGGTCTAATAGGATATTATCGTAAGCTTATACCTGATTTCGCAAAGTTAGCAAAACCATTAACAGCCATCCTAAAGGATAAGTTCTCTTTTAGTTGGGGCCCTGCTCAACAGGAGGCCTTTGACGTTCTTCGCGATAAAATTTTCTGAGCGCTTATTTTACAATATCCTGATTTTTCAAGACCGTTTGTACTTACAACGGACGGTACTGTCGTTAATTTACTTTAGTGACATATCATCTTCCCTTGATCTGGCTGCCTGACTTAGGCAGGCGGGCTCTCGTAAACATGGGGACAAAGTCCGTCTTAGGCAAACGGAATCTCCTCAATGTGGTTAAGGCCTGTATTCTAGAACCATGAAGGAGATCGAATCTAACTGTGCGAGGTACAGGAAGTTACGCGTCCGGGTGCATTGGGCAGGATAGCACCAGAAACTTTTTGAGAATCACAGATGTTTGCGTGATCAATAGTAAGGTCAAGCCTACGATGGGCAATGGTCACGTGGTTCATTTCATTTTAGTAGATGAAAATCGAGAATCGAAAATGAGCAAAGAGCTGAAAGAACCTTTCGATAAAATTCAAATAAATATGGTAGGACCTCTTCCTACAACTCCTCGAGGTCATAAACATATTTGAACAAATCAATGTATTTTTTCAATATACGCCGATGCAATCTCCTTATCTAAAACTGATTCTGTTACTATTGCCCATGAAATCGCCGAACAATTCATTTTTCGCTATGGATGTACGAAAGTAATTCATACTGATCAATGCAAAAACTTCAGTATCAAAGTTTTACAAACCTTCTGTCAATCGTTAGGCTCTCTGGAAAGAAGTCGTCAGACCCTTGTAGAGTATTTGAGACAGTTTGGAAATGCACAAAACTGGGATGAGTGGCTTCTCAAAGTTTCCGTGTAGAAAGCAAGGTAGCCCTAAACGTGGGAATTAGAAAAAATAAGAAATTTGATCCTTTCTTTTAAGGACAATATGTAATAGAATAATTAATTGGAGAAGCTTATGCTCAAATTAGAGATAAAAAACAAATAAAATCAAATTACAATTTGGAATTAAAACTGTAAATAAAACCCTAAAAAGGGAATTGGAACGAAGTAAAAAGAAAAAACACACTTGAAGAAAATCATTGTTGAAACCTTTTTGGAATGTATGTA
>NC_046658.1:166018796-166022208 GCF_010883055.1 Belonocnema kinseyi | reverse complement strand
AAAGTTAAGTTTTAAAAATTAGGAAAAGTTATAAAATTTTAAACAAATAATAATGAAAAAATTTGTTCAGTTATAAATAACTAAAATAACTTTTAGGTTAATAATAAGAAGCAAAGTACTTCTGCATTTATTTTAGATAAGCAAAATTTTAATTTAAAAAAACAATAGGTAAAATAAAAATCAGTTTTTAATTTTCAATACTTTGTAACACAAATAAAAAATAATAAAATTAAAGTTGCTCACCTAAGTTTCTATGCATGAGCCAAAACTGAAGTGGACTATCTGAAAATAAAAAAAGAGGCTAAAAATACAACAAAATTATTTCCTTTAGTAATTTGTAAGAATTTTACAAATAGAATTCCACTTATCTGAAATACTATTTTGTGACTACTGGAACCTATTCAGTCTTTAATGAAAGTGTAAAAGGAACCTGACAATTTGATTAAATGTAGGATTAGCAGGTTTAAGTTTCGCGCCAGTCTCTCTCTACATGTAGACCAAAATAACCTTATAGGCAAAGGAAGTACCAACATTGGTTATTATTAATTTTAATTAGGGGGAATAAATTTTCTCTATTTTCTTTTATAAAGGATTAATAATAATAAAAAACAAAAGAATAATAAAATTCATTTAATACAAAATTTTAATATTAAAACTCAATATGTAATTTGAAGTAATTTACTAAAAAGAACGTTATAAAAAAAAAACAACGTGCATTTCCACATTTCTATTTCCGGGGAAATATTTGAAGGATTTGAACAATTTCCAATAGATCGTTTACTAATGCGCAGTTAATCGGGTCTAAGGACAAGAGAAAGAATTTAAGTATTAACAAAATTGGTGAAAAAAAGAAGAAAAGGAGATAGAGATTTTTAATAAAATAGAATAAATCTAAAAGAAGTAACACTGGACTTAAACAAACCGTATCCCGATTGGTTGTTGTTAGGATATCTTTTGATAGATAAAATATGTTTGTTAAGGAATAAATATAAATCAAACATAAAGTGATGAAACAAATAACTTGAATAAAAAAGTAAACTAAATATGACAAATTTAATATAAAAAGTAAAATCATTAGTAATCATACATAAATAAGTAAATAGTATTATCTTTAACAATAGCTAATTCCCTTAAAGGTAGAGATAGGATATATTTCTCTTTTTTTAGAAATTAGCCAAATTGCTCGAAAAATGATCAACAGGTGTCACGCACATTGCAGGAAAGCTTTGTATGGGTGTGAACAAAGACGGAACATGTTGAGATATTTGTTGATTTTAACTTCTCTGTCAAAACAAAAAGAGCGCGATGGATGCAGGAAGGAGGGACTCATCACAAAATACCCAAATGAATGCTTAGAGTGCCGAGAGGTTATGTAATGTAATCTATGAAAGAGGATCCATCAGCATATTCCGCTGATTAAAGGTTTTCGCGTTTTTACACATCTGCTTTATTGAAAAAATAAAATATTAAGGTATAAGGAAATCTCGTGTAAGGAAATTCCCCCAATATACTCGTATTTGGACTTTACATTTACTAACGGAGCAATTCTCCCTAACTTACATTTCGAAAAGAATGGCTTCAAAAGCCTGCAGTAAGATGGAAGTAGAAGTTATGTTAAGCGAATGTTAGAGAACGCGGCAAAAAATTCCAGATTCAATTTAATTTTAGGCAACGGGTAAATACGCAAACGCGAAAAGATGTTTCAAGTATCAGAAGACACGTGAATAAGCCTAGATAAAACGCATGATTCTAATTATATAAGATGATTATACGTAATGCGATGCTCTCTCCCTGTTCTAAAGTTAGGTTGAGTTTGTTTGTACTTCTACGCAGTACATAAGAAATTTCGTCTTAAAATGAAGTGTTTATAGAAAAATTCCATGACGTCAGCAATGTGCTTAGCTCTTGGCCGAAAAGAGGGAATAAATCTCCTATCATTTGTAGGTTATAAAAAAGCAGTATGCACAGCCAAAAATGGGCAGATTGATTGTCTCCTAATTTGATAACAGGACTTTGAATCTTTGACTTTGAGCTTAGATAATTCTGTGATTGTTAGTATTAAATAAAATACTTAAATACCAGAAAACTTTCAATGCACCGTGTTTTGTCATTAATTGCATATGTACACAAACCAAAACATCAGTTGTTCAATAAATCTAGTGATTCAGTGAACCTAAATAAGGGTGTTACTATTTCAAATGTGACCTAGTTTTGCGGTAAGGGTTTCCATCATTCAACTGTAGTATTCCGTAGTCCCTTTCATCGAATCAGCAAACGGCTACAACGAAATGAAATTCAACTTTCAGATCCTGGGACGTAAGAGTGGGACATTACCATGAGTATTATTTTTCAACATACTCTCCTTTTAGGTCGATACAGAGAGTCCAACGATTTTCTAACTTTTTGATACCGTCTGAAAAGTACTCGATCGGAAGATCTCCAAAATACGCCTCAGTTTCAGCTATGAGCTCCTCATTTGAGTAAAAACGCTTACCGGTGAGCCATCTCTTCAGGTTAGGGAACAATTAATAGTCGCTGGAGGCCAGGTCTGGTAAATACGGTGGCTGAGGAACCAATTCGAAGCCGATTTCATGCAATTTTGCTTGTGCAACTAAGCATGAATAAACAGGCGCATTGTCGTGATTATAAAGCGGTTTTTTCTTCTTCAAATGCGATCGTTTTTCGGCGATTTCGATTTTAAATCGGTCCAATAATAATGAATAATATGCTCCGGTTATGGTTTTACCTTTTTCAGGATGGTCCACGAATATTATGCCATGTGCATCCCAAAATACGGAGACCATAAACTTTCCGACCCATTGTTGCGTTTTTGGACGCTTCGGAGCACTTTGGCCCGGTGGAACCCACTGTTTTGCCTGTTGCGTTGACTCAGGAGTGTAGTAGTGGATCCACGTTTCATCGATGGTTATGAATCGGCGCAAAAACTCGGTCGGCTTACGCGAAAATAATGCCAAATTCTGCTGGTAAGTTGTCACACGAATTCGTTTTGGTCCACTGTGAGCAAACGCGGCACCCATCGCGCGCAGAGCTTCTTCATGCCCAAAACTGAATGCACGATATTGCCCACACGTTCCAGTGATATGCCTACAGCATTAGCTACCTCTCTCAATTTCACTTTGGGATCATTCAACATCATATCATGGATTTTTTCGACATTTTCTGGTGTAGTGACCTCTTTTGGGCGCCCAGATCGTTCAGCATCAACTGTGCTCGTACGGCCACAACGAAACTAATACTAATGCCATCTCTTAGAATTTTCAGGTACTTATCAGACTGCCTAGTAGTTCACTATTCCGCTACTAGGTGCGCTGTAGTTTAAAGCGTAATACAACTTTATTTCGATATCTGTTTCAGGATTTAGCGGAGAAAACCATGGTCTTAACAATACTTA
>NC_046658.1:166007930-166018696 GCF_010883055.1 Belonocnema kinseyi | reverse complement strand
TACTGCCACGGAAATTAGATTATACTTTTATTTGACGATTAATCGACGTTCATAATTTTTCCCGATAGTGATGCTGTGACTTGGGTTTTATCGGTTTCCGTGTTTGGCGAAACCTAAATAATTGAAATAAGTCAAAGATTCCTCAGTAAACGTTTTAAGTATCAAATCTAAACTTTTTAAAATTATTAGTAACCTCTAATCAACTTTATCAAGTCTAAATTATTTAGTATCCATATTCCAAATTTTCCCGCCAATTGCTTGAACTTTGGAACTTTTGACATATTTCAAGTCCCACGAAACTTTTATGCCGTTTAAATTCTTGAAACCTTAAAAACTAATTTAGTACTCAAATATTAAGTTGATTACGCCTTTACTTATGTACGTATTTAGATTTTTGCTGTAAAATGGTATCCTACTTGCGTAGCGATTGTATATTTCAGAGTTTCTCCGGTAGTTGCGCTGCAAGTTGAGGTTTTGTGAACGTGCCCTGACGCGAGCACCCTGCGACTTGACGGTCTTGGCGTGTTACAAAAGACATTTCACTTTCGTTCCTGGTCTTCGGTGTTAACACCGAACACACGTGACTCTTTGAATTTCCGAAAATTTAAATCTTAATCATGAAATATTACATAGACGGTGATGCCAGTTTCAAAGAAGTCCGTCACTAAATTATTTTAGTTCAAACTGATTCTTATCAAATGTAAACACCTCAGAAGGACAAAATGAACGCCTTTAATCTGAAAGATAATGATTATAATAGAGATTGTGTTACCTAATAAAGCAGTAGAATATTCATCAGCTACATTTTTAATACAATTTTTATTCAATACATAAATCGATTCTTCGTCTAATTAGAAACTATGAGGATTCTTTGGATGCTGGTCTTATGCTTGGCCATTATCCTAAATTCTATTGGTGAATATAATAATGAAATATATCTATTATTTAGGTAAATAATGTATTTAAGCCAACAGTATATCAGAGTATTATTATAATTTTAAAAGCACGGAGAAATTGTTAACGTTACTTAATTGTTAATGTTAGTGAAATCCTACTTAGCCTGAAAGTATTATTTGTTTCATCCATTTTGATTAGAACTCGGGAGAAGGAAACCTCGAAAATAATGAATGCACGCAAGAAACAATCGCCCGCACTTACTATGAGCGCGGACAATAGAGAAAGACCTGTTGGTTATTGCATTGAAAGCTGTTACATTCCGTCAGATGCATTAATAATTTTCACAAAAAATATTACTCGTAGAAAAAAATGTGCATCTTAATGAGATCTACAACTTTCATCAGAAATATTTTTCGAAATTTTGCATATTGGTATACGAACCTAGCGTCCGTCAATGGATATCTGTACACTGCCTTAAAAATATGTGTGCTTATTTAATTCTAAACACCGCGTTTAGTGAAAAAAGTTATGTAATCTCCTACTGAACTGCATCAGAAAAAATTATGTAATTGAAGAGGATCAAAAAGCAACATTAAAAAGACATATTGCGTTACTTTATCCTGCTTTTAAAAAGAATTAGATTATAATCAGGCTCTGAAGTAATTTTGGAAAATCCTCACCTAGGGTTCAGAAAATTGTACATACGATTATCATAGCAATATGCTAAAGAAATACCCAAATTAACCAGATCTGTTATACACCGAATAAAGGTAGAAATAAGCATTCTTTGGCCTGATGAAATTGCATTTAGAAGATTTAGGTGTCAGGTAGATCATAACATGGTGTTAACAATGTTAGATGCTAAACTCGCAGAAACCTTTAGAAAAACGCTTAGTGCAAAGCTTGCCATTTGTGCAAAGCAAACCTTTTAGAAATAAATCATCTAGACAAAGTGAAACAGAACCATGTCATTGAGGAGGATTATCAACATCGTCTGTCACTACTCCATGCTAAACATGGAGCAGGAAATTCAAATGACGGAAATACGGCGCAAATATTCTTCTGGGATGCTGCACTAACAGTAAGGATTACATGTGTTGCTAGTTACTGACAGTAGAAGCCCGATCACTTGCTGTCCGATAAGTGCACACTCCCCTTAAAACGTCATCGCACGTACGGCACGCACACTAATTGTGGTTCTCCCACTACTTGTGCTATTTTGCTAATGATTTGCGCCCATGATTTACGCATGCGCGCACCTAGTATCGTGCTACTAGATGGTTCATCCGATAAGTCCGCAATTCCTGAAATTTTCCGCCCCTACAGCCCCAAAGTTGGAAAGTTATCGTACTTGTACTGTAATTGAACGATTGCGCATCATTTTACAGGTTCTATCCTGTGGACGGAAAACTTGATGGGGCTAAATTTGAATTGTACGCTTCTGAAACTGCACATATATATGTAGATCTACACAAATGGTTCTATGTCATCATCCGTGCACAAAATTTGTTTGCACGGTGGGAAAATCATTGAGTCCTTTTATTGTTACTTATCTCATCTGATGCGTACTTGTCTTACCTAAGAAGAAACTGGAAACAGATTGATACTGTTCTTGACCCGGAGGCTTAAGCAAAAGAATATCAAATGACAAATTTTTATTTCTACACTTCACTAGCAAGATATATTGTAGACAATTCGCGTTTAAGTATAACATCGTTAAAAGACGAACTCCAAACTACACCATGCTCTTAATTTTGTACCTAGAACATAATCGCATACAGAATATCAGAAAACTGGCCCAGGGAAGTTCCATTTCATTTTTCGCACTTGGAATCGATACTTAGAATGCAGGAATAGTATATTGCATTACGAAACAGCAAGGGCCCCTTTGACAGCCGCCGAGTCCGATGGTTTTGGTAAGAGGCGGCCCGCACGCGCGAAGCGCTCGTTCTGATATGCACTAAAACAGCGGATGAGGCCGTCAAAGCATTGTTATCATGTTCGAGCGCACACGTGAGAATTTCGAAGATTGTCATCCCGCAGGGAAAGAAATCATATACAACCCAAATACCCAAGGAAAGCCATACAGTGAACTTTCTTTAATTGCAACAGCTATTTTTTTAAATAATATCTTTCTTTTAATAATAAGAAGTTTCTAAAGCAATTTAAATTATTTTGAAATTTGGCCCCCTAAAAAGTGAGTCTATTAGACATGTTAAAGTCAATTACAATATAGTGAAACTATGACGTCGTATTAGGAAAATATTATATGAAATTGATATACCGGAAAAATACCTCGCGATTTTCCTTGCATTTTCTCTTTTTAGTTTAAACCTTGCTGCAAATCATTCTTCAAACTGTAGTATTGAAACTGGTGTCGTCTTTGGAATTATACAACAGGTGGCTTATTATACCTTGCGAATGCAATTCGGTCTGATATCTTTTATGCAGTTAATGTCTTAAGAATGCTTGCCAAGAAATAGTGGCACTAAACAATTTATTGAATTTGATATTGCAATCTGCTTTCTTCCAAATGGTACTCTCGTGCGATAACAAAGCGACTGAAGCTAGTGCAAAAACGAATGGTAGTAAGAAGTTAATACACATGGCAGAAATATGAGAGCACTATGTAAATGAGTGCGTTGAAATAAATGGAATCAAGTTAAGTAAGTTAAGTTAGTGGATAGTGAGGTCGCGAGGGAGTGTTGGATTATATGTGCGCCTACATAGATACATATTTGTATTCCTACTCTCTTAGTTCTGTGCCATGTGACGAGTGGGTCACGTGACCAGATTCCTACCTTACCCTCAATTTTTTATTTCCAAATCCACTATTTTTAGTGCTTCTTGTTTATTATCCCAAATTTTTAACTCGATGTGACGTTTCGTGTAATAAAAATACTGTTCTTGGAATAATTTGGCTGAACAGTTTAATTTTTAACTTATTTTGATAATTTTTTTAAATAAGGTTAAGGCTTCCAGATATAACCTACAGCTGTCATTAAAAAAGATTCCAGCCGAAGAAATATTCTAAAGAAATATTTTAAGATTTATAAATGCAATAAAATATGTTTCAAATTAGTAAAAAAAAACTGTACGAAAGTAATTTTTGATCTTTTGTCATGGAAAAAATAGGTAATTTCTAATTATCATTTGTTTAAATTTATAGTTCTTGCAAAAAATGATACAAATTGATGTCGATTATAAATAAGTGAAATTATCTGGTCAGTTTTAATTATTGAAACCTTTTTTCATATAAATAAATAGTTTGAAAACGTCTGAATGAATAGACTCAATTTCTTTGGAAGAATAAACTGAAAATAGCTTTCAGTGAATTCTTACTGATGATGCGATAATCATGGGATGATGTATTTATAATTTCATGAACAGCTTTCATGCTAATTGTTTTTTGTCGGTAAAAATTCGCTTGACCTTCTATGACATAGATGATAAGAATGTATCATTTATACTTTTTTCAGGTGTAAATTTATAACTTTAGAATAACACGGAAAAAGTGTGAATCTAGCGTTAATTTCTGGGTACCATTTCCCTGCAACAAAAATTAACATAGGCCGTTTGACAAGTATTCCGGCAAAAGCTATCGTTTGCTTTGGACTTGAGTCACTGAGGGTCTTCTTCTTTCAATTGATTTTAAAGTCTTGCAGCAAAAACAAAGATTTTTTTACAACTATTCGTTTAAAAAAACTGATGTATGATTAAAGTTTCTTACAATTCATGATGTACCTACATACAATTGTGCAGTCACTCAAGACAAAAATTCAATCCTGTACTTCTTGTTTCAGAATTAAGTTGGCAGTCTAAGCGTTTGCCTAACGAAGGCCCTAATCTGAGTTCAAATCGCAGTAGACCTTCTTTTCCTTCTCCTGCCGAACCAGCTATTCGTGCCAGGTCAAAGTATCCTACTCTCAGGCAAACTTTTACTAACCTACTTGGATTTAGATTTGAAGATCTTGCATTTATTCGACTCATTCCCCACAACAATCCAAATCTGATATTCGAACTCCGAACATACGTTTTTCCTCCTGATAAACCAATTGGATTGAGGAAAAATGCTCGGGACCTAAATCCCATGCCAACCGGAGAACAAATTGTATTATCAACGTCCAACGGTGACGTCTGTGCAATATTACTAAAATCATCATTCAGAATCACGAGTCTTCGTGGAATATGTACACCTGTTTCTGGACAGCCAAAAAGGGTGAAAATAAACATGAATAGCGGCGCGTTTGAGGAATTGACCGCAGAAGAAATAGAGGAATGTCCAGTGTCCCCACATGGACTAATCGCAAAGAGATATGGAGTATTACGTATGCACACCACATACCTAATAACAGCCGCCTATGAAAGAATCTACACAATTAAATTAAATATCACAAACTTCGTATTTCAACTTTTTCATGTTAAGTTCACTAGTTAAATTTTGCAATCATAAAACAAACAGTTTACAATGCATAATTCTGAAATCTTTTGGATACTAAATTTTCTATTTATCAACGCACATTTTCAATTCAGAAAATTATTAATGCAGTTTGGACTTATAAATACCTATCAATTCTATAAAAATGGAAATTCAGTTCAATTTCGTTTGTAAGGAAACTTAAATTTTTTATTAGTTTCTGTATACAAGTTGTAACAAGCCAAGAAGTTTTTCTAAGATTCCTATGTAAAATTAGCATAATAACATATGAATGTTATCTGCTACCTGTCGTTTTAACTTTCAAATTGAAAATAAAAGATTCTTATTTATAGGTAGGAAGGTACTGTTCATCGAATTGGGTTTCACAATCACCTTATTTACAACTTGTCATGTACCAACATACATTTGTGTAGGTACTTAAAAACAAAATGTAATCCTTTATTTCTTGTTCCAGGATTAAGTTCGCAGACCAAGGATTTACCTGGCGGTGAGCCTAATCCGGGTTTTCATCACTGTGGACCTTCTTCTACTTCTCCTGTCAGAAATTGTCCAGACACGACGCATTCTTTTGCCATACCTCATTATTATAGCTGTTCTCCAATACCTGCCGATCCACCTGTTCGTGACAGATCTAAATCTCCTACTCTGTGCCAAACTTTTTCAAGCATATTTGGATATAGATTTGATGATCTTGCATTTATTCGACTTATTCCTCACAAATATCCGAATCGCGTATTCGAACTCCGAAGATACGCTTTTCCTCCAGATAGACCAATTGGATTGAAAACACAACATGGAGTCCTGAATCCCATGCCAACCGGAGAACAAATTGTATTATCCACGTCCAATGATGACGTATATGCAATGTTACTAAAATCATTAAACAGAAACACGCATGTTCGTGCTATATTTACTTCTATTTTTGGGATCTCAAAAAGAGTGAAAATAAACATCAGAAGCGGCGTGGTTGAAGGATTGACAGCGGAAGAAATCGCAGAATGTCCAGTAACCTCCGGCGAATCAATCAAAACGAATTATAAAGTATTACGTGTGTAAACCACAAATTTATCACAGCGTTAACAAACTTTCAGAAACGCATAGACCTTTTAAAATTGATGTTTAAAAATAATTTTTTACATTTATAATTACATTTGTTACATTTCACAAATGTTCTAAAAAAAGATATCAAGTTACTTTGAGCATAAAAAATTTACATCACTGGATGTTGTGTCTTTATTATTATGTTTTTATCAAACTTTTACTCGGGTGAACCCGCTTATACATAACAGCCACGGACTAAGTCAAGTGACTGATGAGATTCGAATGTTATAAAGTTAATTCAAATAATTTAATACGATGCTTGAAACCTTCTGCGATCATGTTGTAGGTATGAAATTAAGAATTATTATTATTGTTATGAGTCGAGACTATGACAGCCACTGACGCTTGGATGATTCTGTTGCGCCACCTTATAAGCCCTAGGCGTGAGCGCACAACCCTCTCCATAGGGAGAAGACCGCAGCTACGCTTTTGGCTGATATTTCAGACACATTGACGCAGCAATTGCCTGCTAGTATTATAGATTTCCCCGTAATTGCAGTGCAGTGAGAAAAGATGTAGGTAAAAGTCTCATTATCCTTTTTGCACAGACTATAGAGGGACTTTTTTAGCCCTATCTTATGTCTGTGGTATCGGAAGCTTCCGTGTCCTTTAAACATTTCTGTAAGAACTTCGATTTTTTTCCTCCCAAACTTGAGTAATTTCTTCGCTCGTTGATAGTTTAGCCTTGAGCCTGAGTGTGTTTCAGACTGTCAGCAGCCAGAGACTAGTAGCGACGAGGTCATGGTTTTATTAAGGGCCATGATAGCAGCTCTGCTATCTGAGCAGATACGAATGTTTCTTTTATTACCATACTCCTTTTGCTTGTAGGCGCACTGAAGCATGGCTATAATCTTAGATTATAGAACTATAGAACTATAGTAGGGCCCCATCGCAATTGTAACTCGGTACTTCTTGTCGGAAAGGTAGCAAAGAGTGAACATTTGGTCTATAAGAATGCTTAGTGTCGGCCTCCTCGCTATGTCGATTGGTATCCGCATAACAGTCAAGTTACTGCTATTGTTTACCATATTTAATCTCCAGGCTGCTTTTGCAGCCACGGCCTTGATGGTGAGATATAGGGGCGTCAAACCTATTAGTACCCCAGAGCTACCGTGGGTGACGACTTCGAGGACCTAGTAATGCCTTTCAAAATCAGTCCCCTTATCGTTTTAAGTCGACACTTCACAGTAGACAGTTCGACCCTGATCCACCAGAGACCACCGCCGCTTAGGTTAGTCTGGGTCACAGGATCGATGTGAAGACCCACACAAGTTTCTCTGGTTTCAAGCCCCAGCTTTTCCCTGCGGCTTTCATACAGAACCAGAGAGTCGCTAGTAGCGTCTTGCACTTGTTTTCCAGGTGTTATGTCATAACAGCTTCTCATCCAGAATTACTTCCGGATATTTTGCTTTTCCTTTGATTTCCAGTTGTTCTTTAGCCAGTTTCAATGTACTCGTGATTCCCCACTCATACCTTCTGGTGAATAAAACTGCATCTTTTTTACCAGAAATTTACTGATATTACAGTCCCGTTGCACCATAAATCTACTTTTCTGAGTGTTTGCTGCATTACGCCGAAGAGCACATCCAGATGCTGGCGGAGCCTATGGCGTGGTGGCCCTGACTTGTGAGCAAATAAATCAATTTATTTACTACCAGACAGCCCAGCAGGAGTGATAAAACACGTTCCTGCGGACATCACGAGTCAACGGTTCCACATAATTTGGTATCGCCCTTAGTCGTATTTAGCTTCCTTTGGGCAAACATGTTGTAGGTCCTTACGCGACTGCAATGAGGACATCGTTTGCGATCATAACCGCCTTAATCACCTCTCAAGAGGTGTAGTTAAAAGTTCTTTGATGTTCATAAAGGTTCCAATCGCAAGGTCTTTCTGCTTCAGTGGTCCTTCGATTAGGTCAACTACTGTGCTTGGGGATTATCGCATATCGCGGATATATCTGTCCACGAGCCTTTTCACTGTTTTCAGCAGGACACATGTGAGGCTAATGGGACGGAATTCCTTGGGTTAAAACTATTCTTACACCCATCCATGCCCTTAGAACGTAGCCCAACGTCAGACTAGCTAGCCGCCGCTTGGGGCTCAATTGTGCGGCAGGCGACTTTGATGGCCTCGCAGGTGCCGTTTCTCTTCTCATAACTTTGTGAAGTCCCGAAAATGTGACTTGATCAGATGAACCACGTTATCTTCGTCAGACCCTGAGTTCCACTCCGCTGGGAAATTTCAGAGTGTCGAAAATAGCATCCAGATTTCGAGAAAGCAGCTTGTGCAGTCCAGCCGCCTCTGTTTCTTTCTCGATGTGAGTGCAAAAGTAGGTCCAGCTTTAATGCTTCGCCTAACGTACTGCACTCCTATATTCATCCCTCATTGTCGTAAGTGAGGTCCATAGTTCCTCCGTTTTGCCAGTACTGGCACGTCTCAATCTCTCTCTGGTTTCCCTGCTAGGCTCTTTGAGATTACCATTACACCTCTAATTGACCTGGGCACCTCTAACGGTGCACTTCTTATTTCCATGCAAAAATGTCCCAGTTCGTTCTTCTTGGTCACTCACTGCCGATACAGAGAGTTCAGTCAATGACTTCCTTCTTGATAGGGTTGCGAAACGTCTAGTCTTTCTGACGTCTATTGTGCTTGGCGCTTCGCAGGGACGCTGTCTTAAGTCTGGGGTTGAAGCGCTCCAACCACCAGTGGATCAACGAAGGGTTTTCCAGTTCACTCGGGTACCAAGCAGTGGTCTGTACCATCTTCTGGAGCAATTCAACTCCTCCCAACTTAAGCAATGCGCCTTTCCAAGGCCTTGTCTCGACTAAAACCTTATGTAGCCAAACCTTGACCGCTGGGTCAGGTGCCACCCCTTCCCTACAGAAGGAGGTCCTTAATATTGGAAATTTGTCTGGGGACACTCATTAGAGCGCCCTTCAGGTAGCCTTCTAAAAATTTTAAATTGCTCAATGGTGAGCATCGAGTCTGGGTAGCTCCTATCCGTTAGTACCGATGTACTAAGCATTGCAGCTGCTCCAGTAGCCTGCTGCGCTTAACTCTTCAGTCTCCTTTTCAGGAAACTTCTGCCGATCCCTCAGCTCCCGGAAGAGCTGGGGACACAGCCACCGCCTTAATTTAACCTGCCAGAGAGATCGATTGAGATTCTCCTTATACTCTTGAGAATAAATTTGCGTGATCCATTTTAGTTCACACGAGTAGCTAGGGGTTTTTTTACACTATAAATATTTTTTTTCTTTTTTTTTTCTTTTCTTTCGAATCCAAGCGCACTTATAATCATAACATAGGAATGAAATAGAAAAAGGGAAGAACATACGTTCATGGATCTAACTGAGTGAATGCTCTGAAAACTTTTCAGGGTAATTCGAAATCTAAAGCCTCATCATCCTCCATCCAGTTTGCAGAAGCGCTCATAACATAGTTTTCAAACTATTTAGCGGGCCTGTGAGTGCTTACCGCTTGATGTATCACATATGTACCCAAGGTGTAACAGTAGACTTGAAATGTGATGACAGCTTTCCGCAACCCTTGCAAAAGTTTTGCATTGATAATACCAGCCACCTATCGGATTTGTTACTGAATTATTTTAACTGCAGATTATAATATTTTAAAGACGTTTGCCTGGATTGGATTTTTACTCTGATTATAGATCCCTCTAGGCGATGCACAAAGAGTGAGAACATGTCGTCATTTAATAAGTATTCGTCAGTGTGAGATTTGGCCTGCTTAAGATGATAGATACCAAATGCTAAAAAGGTTAGTTCGTCCAGAGCGAGTCTCGCAAAATCGGTAACCTTCCTTTTTAACTCGCTCTGGGAGAACATATGGTTGCGATACAAATTGCAACATACTATTAGCAATTATTTCCTCATCTCAATTGTCAGCAGCTAATGGGGGTCTGAAGGTATTACATAGAGTGCAAACTATCTGAACGTGGACACCAATATATGATATTTAATTATTTGGAAAGACTTCATTAAGGGTTTTGCATGTTTTCATTAGCCTATTTACTGCTTCTACAACCCTCCGTATTTTGGTGAGGAGTCTCGTGTTCTCTACTTCGATTGCACTATGTTGCTTGCCTTCTTTTAAAAAGTGTGGAATCTTGGAAACAAAGCCCATCTCTTCCAACAGCAACAAGCCATCCCTGAAACCGCGATGAATTACAATGACGTCATTGTCTTCTAACAATCTGCGTAGTTTGTCAGTATCATGTATGGAAAAAGTTTTTCTTTGAAAAAAATGTAAGAATTGTATGTTCCGTTGGCTACAAGAATAGTTAAATGCTGGTCATATACAAAGAGGGTTTTTG